>NW_021627847.1:0-74461 GCF_004785775.1 Grammomys surdaster
GAGAGAGAGAGAGAGAGAGAGAGAGAGAGAGAGAGAGAGAGAGAGAGAGAGAGAGAGACTGAGGCCATTGTCCTCTTGGTGAATATAAATAACAACCTAGCCTTAGTATCCAGAAGACATACTCAGGTCTCAGGCTATGTGTGCACCTTTGGTGACTCAGATTTGAAATCTAAGAGCTTGGTCTGTCTGGTGATTTTTATGATTAAGTTAACACAAACACAATGATTTTGATATACATTTCCATGGACAGCTTGCTTGCCTATATTCCTTTGCTTGTCACCTCTCCCATGGCAAAGAGAACAGGAATGTTTTTCTTAAGTAACATTTATGCCATACAAAATATAATTTGAGTGCTGAGTGAAAATTTGGTAGGAAGTCAACCTAGCAACTTGTCAGGCTACCCAAAAAACAATGACAAGAGGACAGATGTAACCACACATAAATATTTTTAAAAGTTAACAATGGGTTAATCTCATTGAATTGGGTTCTGCCTCATGTTGCACTGAAATATGCTCTAGTGGTTTAAAAAGCCCAAAGCAGATTTGTATTCCTGCCCCAGACATCCCGAAACAACACCATGAACACCCAGGACTCAATCCAACCCCACAAAGCAAGGAAACTTACTCAAGAATACACTATGATAATTGTGCTCACAGACCCATTGGCTTCCCACCAATAGACAGCTTGTCTCCGTAGAATATTTATGTAGGTAATTGATGATTTAAATCTCAGAGAGGCTAAGTGTTTTGCTGAAACAAATTGGGATCTCTTCTCACTTTCAAATCCTGGTTGAACTGGAACAGTTCTTGTGTGTTCTCTGGAATACCGCTCACAATTGAAAAATAAAACCTTAACAAAATTCTGAAGTCTGTTGCTACGGACACAGAATATGTATGCCCCTCCCCATAATACATTAGCACGGTCTTATCTGTCAGTTATCACTGATGGGGGCTGATGAGCAAATCCCTGCAGTTTCCTTTCTGCTTATCACTGCATACCCCTGTTGAATTATCCTGGACTCACAAGCATTTCAAAAAGAGAGACACATTGATTTCCTCATTATGTCAGGAAATGGGAAGTTAAGCAAATTTCTAAACCCTTTCAAGTCCCAGGGTCTGTGCAGAAGTGATAAGAGGGGACACCATGTGGAAGATGGCAAGGTTTTTGTACTGAGACACTTTTCAGTGACAATATTTTTGTCCTGTAAATTTGTCCCCTCTTAGGAGGCAAAGGAGCTCAAGGGCTAATACACTCTTAGCATCTCTTAGTATTTTCTACACAGTGGGGGGGGGCGGGGCAGGGTAGAAGGAAAGAGGGCTTTGTCCTTAATTATTTTATAGGTGGTAGTTCCATGCAACTTTGCAAACCTCCTTAAAAAGACTACACTAATGCAAAGATTAATTATCCTCATTAAACATACACTCAGTGAGGAAGACAAATGTAACAGAGAGGATGGTTTTATCTGACGTTCTGTCTGTAAGTTGCAGGTGATATTAAAGCTTGTGTTTTTTAAAGAACAAGAGCTTGTCAAAAAAGAAAACAGCAGAATTCTGACTCAAAGTGATCCTCTGTAGATCATTACTTGTTATTGAGCAATTAAAAAGGGGGACATTTGGGGGGCTGGTATGGCAATACATATTAAGTAAAAAATAATGACAATGGTATTTTGAAAACATATAATTTAGAATGCTAAGTTTGGCATTTTGAAAGGTCAAAGGAACAAAAGGGAGGGTCAACAAAGTGTCAGTCTCAGAACTGTGCCTGAAATTCACCACAGCATGAGAGGGGAAGACATTTCAGTCACTTTCAGACATTCCTTACCATTTCCATTAACTGAAAAAAAATGAATAATTAAATCAAAACTGATTTGACTTACAAGTGAGAGAACACAGAGCATTAAAGACTCATTTAGTTGTACATAAAACATTAATTTATTGTAAATGGTAGTGGGGGTGGTGTGTGTGTTGCTTATTGTGTTTTTTTTAATTCAGTCTTGTGATATTATACAAATGATTATTTGTTTTATTCTCATCTATTATTTCTATCGTAACTTTAAGTGGCATAAGAAAGAACAACATCCTTAGGACTAACCTTAGCCTTAGGATTGTTGAACTCCATTATTCAGGCATGGAAATAGGTTCATGCAAGGATGCTAATCAATAAGGCCATCATTCTCCTTAGCAATTGGGAACATGTGACAGTGCAGAAGCTGCATGTGTGAAGATAGGTTATATCCCTAGCTATGCTGAAGAAACAGTTTAAGAGGGTGAAATAATCAGAGCATGCTACATTTACACAGTTACTCTCAGCAGTGTTTCAGACTCCGTGCCTCACCAGCTCTCATAACTTTTAAATGACAGGGAAAGGAAAGAGACTGATCAAACAAATGGCCGAGTTTACTTAGACAGGAAATAGTTGTTTTGCTAAAATTCAGGGGTTTTTTTCTATTGTTTGAGGAATTTGTACATGCATGCAATGTGCTTTGATCGTGTCTAATCCCAACTTGTCCACTCCAATCTCTCCTGCTTCCTGACCACTATCTCTACTCCTTCCAGAGGTAAGCTCAGAGTCTCAATCTCTCCTGCTTCCTGACCACTATCTCTACTCCTTCCAGAGGTAAGCTCAGAGTCTCACAACTAGGAGAAGATCTACTAGCCATTGATGAATTCTGGGAGTCGATTTTCCTAAAATTCAGATTTTTTCTGACTCTTAATGTCTATCTTTAAATGTGTCATGTAAAACCATATCCATACCTGGTTCAGTTTTCAGAGCATCATACAAAATCAGTTAAGAAAATTTATGTTGACACCTAGAAAAGGAGAGAGCTTTATTACAGTTTAGATATAATATCATCTTCACATATAAATTCATTTATATACACATATAACAATACATATACAGTACACACATTATACATATATACATTATATGTATATATCATACACAAATATACAAATATACATGTACATACATACTCATTCTGAAAGCATTTGTTGACCAAAGACTAAACACAAGAGAGAGAGAGGTGTTAGCCATCTTCAAAGAGTGGCTTTACACCTGAGATTACTTTTTTGACTACAGTATAGCATGTGTGACAGCCTGGTCCAAAAGAAGTTATGGACCACTGTAATGAAATACCACATGAGTGTGAATAAAATAAAGAGCAGAGATATGACTGGGGACACAGTTCCACTGGTTTCAGAATACTTATCTAGCATGCCCAACGCCCTGAGATGGATCCCCACACTGCCTAAACCAAATGTGCATCTGTCTCCAGCTCTCTCTCTTTGTCTCTGTCTCTCTGTCTCTCTGTCTCTGTCCCTCTCATTCTCTCGCTCGCTCTGTTTCTCTTTAGTATTTACTTTGTGCTAAAGTAAAATGAAATAAAATGGGTGTGAATTCCTGAGAGGAATTCTACCCACCAATCTTGAAATTCATGCATGTTTTTAATGAGAAGTAAATGTTTCATTGACTAAAAAAAAATTTTTAATTTTCATTCTGTAACATCACCATTATTTTTACCCAGCATATAAGATAGATCCCACAGAAACATCCATATCCCACTGAAAAGCTTCCTCTGTAGTGTCTGTCCAGGACACATTTCTTTTTTGTTTGTTTGTTTGTTTGCTGTTTTTTAAATTGATTCTTCAATTCCTTATTGGTGAAATGTACATAGGTGAAATTCACTAGGAAAACTGCGTAGCTCAATGTAATGTGATCTGCTTTTCCTCATGGAAGTCATCCAATAATGGATACTTTTGTTGTTATTTTATAATTTATTAATAATAATTTATATGCAATTCTTTCCCATGGGAATTGATATAAGCAATGTGAACCAAACCCCTTTAGAGCCTCCATTACTCAACAGAAACCTCACTGGTCCAATCAAACATGTCATGAAAACCAAAATGGGCTTTGACGAATTAATCTTGTCACATAAGAGGCTTTACAACAACAACAAAAACTGGGTCATATCAGAATAAAAACTTAATACTACATAAAAATAACATCAAAAGATTTTTCTTAGAAACTAATTTCAAGTTAAACCTCCTGGCTATGCAATCCAACACACGACACACGTGTGAGTTAATTGTTCTTCACTGGTGACATCTCCTTCCTATTCATGGGCTTCTCAGAAGTATTTCCAATACTCAGAACTCTTTCATAGGGTACCTGAAGATTATCATCGATTACATTTTTTTCAATTCTAGAACATTTCTTATTCAAAATAACTAGAGATTTGATTTCCTTGAAATGAACAGAATAAAGTGTTGATGTTGGTTTCCAGAATTCAGGTCATATCCTGGAGTTTAAAAGATTTGTTGAAACAATGTAGATCTAGTGTGTTTGAGTGTTAGCACATGTGAGTAAGGAGGAGGGGATACTCTCTAAGTCCACAAACACAGAAACAAAGAGACAAGCACACACACATACACACACACAAAGACAGATACAGAAAGATACAGAAACACACAACACACACAGGCATGCACACGTACACACACAGAGAGAGACAGAGAAGCAGAGATAGAGCTGGAGACAGAGAAATAGTGACAGAGACATACAGAGAAACAGAGACAGACACGCACATACACACACATTCACAAAGACAGAGAGACAGATACAGAGACAAACACATACAGTCATGCATACACACACACACACACACACAAACACTCACAATAACACACACACACACAGAGAGAGAGAGAGAGAGAGAGAGAGAGAGAGAGAGAGAGAGAGAGAGAACCCAATGTGATCAGCTGCTTCAAGTCCTGTCTACAGCACATTCCTCATCTTTGTAGACTGTATTCTGAAAGTGTGAGCCTAAATCTTTCCTTTATTGCTTAAACTATTTTTCCCAACTATTTTTTCCCCAGCAGTTACAAAAGTAACTAAAACACAAACCAAAAGCAGTTTTATCTGAGAAAATATTTTAAATCCATGGCAAATATATACATTTAGTCAAATATTCATATAGTTAAACTAAGAAATAAAAGCAGTTTATTTTTTCTGGAACTATCAAGAATATAATGTTGTTAGTTTTTTTTTCATTACAAAGTAAGTTTGTTTCCAAACTATAATCTTTAAAGTTTGGACCATTAGTTTAAAGTAACAGTTCATTTCTGTCAAGGTACATATTTCAGTTCAAGATCAGTAATTATATTCCAACAAGGATAAAGAACACATATTGTTCTGTATATTATATGAACGGAATGGTATCTAAGGGATATAGTAAGTAAAATATTAGGCTGGAGACATGACTCATCAATTAAGAGCAATTGCTGCTCTTGTAGAGGACCCTAGTTGAGTTCCCAGAAGACACATGATGGCTTATAACCCTCTATAAATCCTACTCCAGGAAAACTGACGTACTCTTATGCTCTCTGATAGCAATGCACACACATGGTATACTGACATACATGCTTCCCAAGCACTTACACACATAAAATAAAGTCTAAAAAAACCTTTAGAGAAATATGATCTTACTACACAAGCGGAAATCTGCCCTCTGATCATTTATAACATAAGAATCAAAAATACCAGGAACAATTCTCTAGAGAAGTATATCCTTCGAAGACTGACCAAAGAAGACACAAAGCATTGAAGTTCTCTCCTTAAATAACATTCATCTCATTAGCCGATCACTCCTGCATCCCTCAGAAAGGGGGTCATGCTCAGGATGCAGTGATTCTGTCTCCAAAGCATCTAAAAATAAAGTAATATCCATAAATGGCTTATTAGGATACTCCACCAGCAATGTACTCTCCATGTGGTTCAAAATAAATATTTCACTTTGGTTCTAAAGATGCAATATGCCAGAGACTATCAGATACCTAGCATGGTTTGATGCAGCCAGTCACAAGGAGATCTTAAATTGTCAGCAGCCAGGCGCATATTCAGTGCCTCTCAGCCATCTGCTTATCAGCTTACTATTGATCTGAACGAGGAGAGTTAAGCAGAGAATTATCTTCACTTCCAAAGTAGGGCAAAGCTGGAAGAAATAGAATTGCCAGCACATTTCGACACTTAGACATACGTGGCAAATCCATTTCTCTCATTTCCTTCCAACTAACATCAGGACGTGACTTTCTCTGATGAACAATAAATAAAAGCTGAGTTTGATGAATTATTTGCTCTTTTTTTTCTAATAGAAGAGAAAAAATTAGTCGCAATTGAAATAGATGTTTTAAGATATTCCCAGTAATTATCATAATGACATTTTTTCTGTCTTAGCTGACCTCTGAAGAGTTACACAGAAACTTTTTGCAAACGCATTCAAGTTAGTTATAAGGTTACAGATAATTATGCTAAAGATGAATGAAGAGGGGACTTCAATTTTCTCCCTTTAACTTAAGAATTCTCCGTGTAATAGCTGAGATGGAATACGAATAACTCAGACCATGTGAATTAAAATAACCACGCTTGTCTATTCTTCAAATTAACAGACACTGGCAGGCATAACACACCAGGAATAGAAAAAAAAATGTCCCCAATTGAGAATTAATAATATCATCCATATAACCAAAACCTTTCACCAAATGGCACTCTTGGTTTGACATATTCACAGTCCAGACTACACACAGACATAAAGAAAGGCATTAAAATGAAGTATCTATCATAGGTCCCCTTGTCATTCTCATATGACAAAATTCTCTAAAGTTTGTGTGGCTAGAAAATGTTTTTGGAGCATCAGCATCCATTTCTCCATATATGTGGCTTTGATTATTATTATTGTTCACTTCATACTGTAACTTAAATAGTTTTTTTTTTTGTGCTCAGGATCAGTGAGCTTATGCTGGCTGCATAAGCATGAAGATCTGAATTTGAATTCTTGGCACTCAGGTCAAAGTCACACATTGCTAAGCGTATTTGTAACACCATCACTAGGAAGTCAGAGACAAGAGTCTCCTAGGGCTTGCTGACCACTCAGCCTTTCCCAAATTATAATGAGAAAGTGTGCTCAAAAATAAGATACAGACCAATTGATGGGGATACCTGATATTGACAACATCCATACCTATGCGTGCACACACACACACACACACAAAGAGTAATATTTCTAATTAGTAATAATTATAATTCTTTTCCTTAAATTTATTTCAGTATCAGTGAATAAGGTGTGGGTAGTAAGTTCTGAATTTCTTGGGATTTATTATTACTTTTTCCTCTATTTTTCACTTCTCAATCTGAACACAACTTCCTTGGAAACAAAATTTTCTGGCTATATCACTCAACTAGTTACCTCATCAATCATATAACTAGCAGACTCGGCCTACCTGGATCAGTCTAAAACTCTCTGAAAGTCCAAGAGAAGCAACATCTTTATTACTTTGACATGGCTCATGAGTTTGGAATATGATCATTTTAAGGTAGTTTTTAAAAAATAGCCTGATAAAGCCAGTTTGAACAGGAAAATAGATATGGCTCATTTTTTTATTTCATAATTTAATTTTTTCCCTTCATTTTAGCCAGAAAACTGGGTCAGCAAAAGTGTGCAAAGTGTTGTGTAATAATGACCACAAATCGCTTAGCATTTTAGTTCAAGGGGTTTCAACCTGGTAATAAATTATGCTTCTGAGATGAGACTCAGCTAATTACGTCCATTACTCTAATTTTATTTCATATCTAGAGGGGAAGTAAGGAGAAGGGATCACAAATAACTCACTAGTGAAAGCCACTACATTTCCCTTTAGTGGATTGTGAAATTCTCTAAATGGAGCAGGCCCTCTCCAGCAATGGGATTTTCATTTGATACTGAACAAAGAAGCAAAATGGGAGGAAGAAAAGGACTTACAGAATAGAGAGCAGATAAATAATTGCTCTAACTAGAGACGTCTGTCAAACCAGCCTCTGTGCTATCCTTGCCCCTCCCTGGCCATTAAGGATAGAGTTTTCAGGCCCTCAATTCTGCATGGTACACTCTCTGCCTGGGGATTTGGGCCTCAATATAGGAGAAGTCTGTTTAACTAGAATTCAACCAGAATTATCTCTGACATTATAGGCCAATCAGAAATTATAACAAAGGCTGGGAGAGTCTGCTGAAGACTTGACAGTAGTTGGCTGTTCTTCCAGAGGACCTGGATTCTATTTCCAGCAATATATGATGGTTTACAACTATTTGTAATCCTAGTTCCAAGGGACTAATGCCTTTTTTCAGGCTTCCTTAAGTACCAGGTATGAACATAGTACACAGACATAGACAAAGCCCCCATACACATAATTTTTTTTATTAAAAAGAAAGTTTGAGCCGGGCGGTGATAGTGCATACCTTTAATCCCAGCACTTGGGAGGCAGAGGCAGAGGCAGAGGCAGGTGGATTTCTGAGTTCGAGGCCAGCCTGGTCCACAGAGTGAGTTCCAGGACAGCCAGGGCTATACAGAGAAACCTTGTCTCAAAAAAACAAAAAAGAAAGAAAGAAAGAAAGAAAGAAAGAAAGAAAGAAAGAAAGAAAGAAAGAAAGAAAGAAAGAAAGAAAGTTTACACAGAATTTATACTGGGGTTGCTCACCATGGGTAATATCCTTGCTATACAAGCTTGTCAACATGAGTTTAGACCCCCAGGACCCATGTATGCAGCCAGATGTAACAATGTGTGCTGTCATCCTAACACTAGGATGACAAACAGGCAGACCCCTGGTGCTCATTGGACAGTTGGTGTGCTTCAGGTTCAATGAGGAATTCTACCACAAAATAGAGTGAATTGTAAAGAATGATATCCAACAACCAACCTAGGCCTTCACATTTGTGATTTGTGAATCCATATACACACGTGCACACAGACACACAAGAAATGTGGAAAAAGTCACTTATATCCTTTAGATAAAGTTCAGTGTAAATGCCTATCTTTTGTCACTGTGATGAATAGAATTCTTAAAATGTACAGATCACTTTCAAGAATGTGTTCATTAAAAAGATTGTGTTATACTACACACTTGTAGTCTAAAAGGAACTCACCACTTTAGGGCTGTTTTTGAGCATTCAAGATTTTTAAAGAATTCTTTTTTTCAAAAATTTTCAGTGTTCAACAAGAATGCTTTGATCTGTTACATCATTATGACATTCAGAGGAAGAAATGAATACTCACATTTCACATGCTGTTCTGTGTTCCAGACTAAAACTCGCATAATTTGAAATTTTCCTGTAGGCTCATCTAAATTGTTATATGTTTAAAACATTGTTACTCAAGTCCTGTAAACTTTATATCTGGTTGATTTTTTTTTATCCTTAATTTTGGAGCTATGCTTTTTTAAAAAGTGACTGAGAAGCCAGAGTTCCCGAGCATTTGAGATCAGTGTCTACTAGGCTTCAAGAGTAGGGATCTTGATGCTTGAGAGTATGAATATTTGTAATGAGCAATATGTTGTAATAAACACATCTTCACCTTGGTCCAGGGAGACACATTCCAAGGCAATACATTAACTGTACAAAAGCATTATTTTCTCACCTAGCACATTAAGTGTTGATGATTGTCAGGGCTGATGGAAATAAACATTTGATGGAGGTTGTTTATATCTATATCCCCATGAGATTATTTGTTTTCCTGGTAGAGGGTCATGATAGGTAAGATGGGATCTAACTTATATTTCCCCAATAGCAAAGGAGATTGATCACTTTCCTGAATTCACTCATCACTTCTACTTCTGAGTGTTGTCCCATTTATTTTCCTATTGCTCATAGATACCCTAATGTCACTTTTTTTCCAGTTTTTATATATTCTGGATATTAATACATTGTCAGATGCATAGGTGGTCCAGATTTTTAGCCATTCTGTACATAGTTTCTTCACTTTGGTAATTTTTTGCTTGGCTGTACAAAAGCTTTTAAAAATCTGTGCATTTCATTTCTCAATTCTGACTTTTTGGCCTAAGATCTAGAGGTCCTATTTAGGAAGGCATTGTTTATGTCTGTCCAGAAATATTTCCCCTGGTTTTTTCTACAATAGTTTCAAATTTTTGGGTCTCTACCAAGGTCTATGATTTAGTTTCAGTTGAGTTTTTACAAGGTGAGAGAATGGGATATAGTTTTATTCTTTTACATGCAGATAGTCAACTTCTCCAATCAGAGTCAGTATACAATAGACACATCTGTATATCCATTTTTATTGGAGTATTATTAAAATGGCCAAGATTATATGATCATCCTGTGTGCAGAAAAATGACAGGGTGTTAAAATGATTATTTTATAGCTAGTAAAATAATACCTGACACTTAAGAAAAATATAGCATTGAATTTAATGGGTAAAATTGGACATCATAATATTCATTGAATAAGCCAGATACTAAAAAACAAACATAGTACCTTTTAAAAATATCTGGATATAGATTTTTAAAAACATGAAATTTAAAAGAAGCTACTTGGTACCAGTGAAAGGAGGTAAGGACAATACAGGACAATGGAAGTAAATATGATGGCTGTGAATTCTATGCATGTATGGAAAGACCATCAAAAACTGAGTTTATACAAATAACATAAGCATTTCAAAGTTATCAATATTATATAACTGTTAATCTAACATTACTATCTATAAACTTCATAGTTTAAACTTTATTAGGAAACAAATTCTCACCCTGTCGATCACCACGGTGTTAAATCCACAGATATCTACCTGCTTCTGTTTCACAAGTGTTGGGATTAAAGGCATGTATCATCACATTTGTCTTATAATAATCACAATTTCACATTAGAAAATATATATAACCTTCTGTAAGAAGAGATAAAAGCAGAGAAATATCATCCTATAATACTTATAGTATGCAATGAGGTAAATTATCTATGAGTAAATTAATAATATAAAATACCATGCTAACAGGAAGGTTACCTCCAGTGTATGATTCCTACAAATATGCAGGATAAAAGACAGATATATGATTAATAGACAAATGATATATTGACAAATGATAGATGATTGATAAATAAATGAAGAGATATTACATATATTTGTGATATGTATTTGTTATGTATTTGAGATAAAAATAGAGAGTTAGATGTTGGATAGAGATAGATTATTGATGGGCACAAAGATGATGAATTACAGATAGATGGTAGTATTTGATTGACATTGATAGATGATTGGTAGATAGATAATAGATAATTCTTGGTCTCTATAGAAATAAAAATGCAGAGGAAATCAAGAAGATGCTGAATGCCTTCAGGGATTTCTTAGGGAAATCACAGAAATCTGAAGAGTTACTAAGGTTAAATACCAACAATGAAATTACAGTTTTCAAATTTATTCATGTACATTTATAATTTTTCACTGTGAACTCATACCATCTTGAAAAATATTCAAAGCAGGGAGTTTAAGTGGAGTATACTATCAAACAAAAGAGTGAGTAATATGAACAATGGGTATCCTTTGTCAGTGGTCAGCTGAGGGGTGTACATCATGGACAATGGAAAAATCAAGTCATTTTATTATCATGATCAATATGCTCAGATCAATTTGAGGGTACTATTAAAATAATTATAATAACATAATTGAGGGTCTCTGAGCAGTCTATAACATCAGTCAGATGTGATGAATCCTTCAGAAATCAATCAATAGCCTTTTAAATTTATTGATTCAAAGCATTTTCCCAATTCTGTTAGCCTTGCCAGTAATAATTATCATTGATTAGGTGCATAGGATTTGCTGTAATAATCACTAAAATATTTTATATTTTTTACTATGACCTTTTAAAAATGATAAGTTTGCCTGTTTCATGTGATTAGAAAAGTTAAATTTGGAATGATTAGGTAACATGTCTAAGGATGCTTAGTTAAATATTCAGTTTGTAGTGTGAAACCTACATCAGTAAAACAGCTTTATTTCTACATTCTAATTCCCAAAATGATAGCTTGATAGCTAATTTAATGTGGATAGACCTGTTAAAGACATGATGGATAAGTCCTTCAAATTTTATTAACTTCAATGAGTAATGATTTTATTTTCTTATGTAACACAAGAAAATTATATTCTTATCATGGAAAGTTGAGGATTGATCTCTGCTAATTGTGGTGAACTTAACAGAATCTCCTGGGGAGCTTTATAAGATACACTAAATTGTAAGCCCTGGGTGGCTGAAGTTGCCTCATTTTGCTGTTGTTTCTACAGCTCCTAGAAGAGTGCCTGACATATTATGGGTACTATGTAAATATTCAGTCATATTATTCTATGGAAAAAGAAGCACTGTGACACTACTTAGCAATAAATGCCTTTGCTCTGAGAGAGAAAGAGGGAGAGAAGGAGGGAGGGAGAGAGAGAGAGAGAAAGAGAGAGAGAGAGACAGAGACAGAGAGAGAGAGAGAGAGAGACAGAGACAGAGACAGAGAGAGAGAAAGGGGGCTGCTCTGGTTTCATGTGTGGGCACATTCAGCTTTATCTTTATGTGTGCAGAGATCAAAATCTACTCCTTTATGCCTGTGTAGCAAAAAGCTTTTCAGTTGAGCCATCTCTTTAGTTTCTTTGCAAAATAATAGACTAAGGGATTCCTGTGTCATATTATGACTATTTTGTATTTTTAAAAACTATTAGAAAGTTTCATACATTTATACAATGAAATATAGCCATTTTTTTTTACCAATCCGACTTAACTCTGTCATTACACCCCCTCTCCTGTTGGAATCCTTCATCTAAACAAGGTCCCTTCCTACTTTCATCTCTTTTAATTGCCTCATTGAGTTTGACCAGGGTTCTTGCCCAAGTACATGTAGGAAGTTACTCACTGGAACAGTAGCAATTAATCAGTGGCTATACTGAGGAAAATCACATCTCCCCTAACAACCATTAATTGTTATTAACCCCTCAGGGAGAGTTGCAAGCTGTAGGATAACTCTCTAAGAACTGTTACTCAGGAAAGCTCTAGAGCCTCCCCAAACAACACAGGATATTTTTGTGATTCTTTATTGCCTATCATAATTCAGCGATAAGACCTCTTGCAGAAGGCACTACACTATTTACTCAAAGGACATGAACAAAACATATAGGAGCATAACTAAAAGCTTCCTCTGTCACAGCTAATCTTCCTAGATCCAGAAGATGCAATATAGTCTACTGAGGGAGAAAAGATCTTAAAAGTTGTGCAGGGTAGTATTACATTAACATGACACAATCTGGAGTCATCTATGAAGAGGGACTACCAGTTGAGAAAATGTCTTCATAAGATTTGTAAGCAAGTCTATAGTGTTTTTGGTTAACTAGAAATTGATATGGAAGTGTCTAGTCTCTTGTGAGTGATGCCACTTGATGGTTTTGGGGCTCATGAGAAAGCAGCCTGAGCAAGCCATTGGGAGAAAATCAAGTAAGCAGCATTTCTCCATGGCCCACTCTTCAGTTTCTGACCCTGTTCCTGACGTGACTTCTGTGCTGACTTTCATGCATAATGGACTACAAAAATAGGATATAATAAACCCTTTCCTTCTCAAGTTGATTTTGGCCATGGTTTTCTATCATACTAAAAGAAATTCAAACTGAGAAAATAGTATTATCTAACTACAAATATTGTAAGCTACAATAATGTCCAGCCAGACAAGATGTGCCCATAGCACAATGATTGCATTGAAATATAAAATTTGTGGAGATAGAATCTAGTTCTCACATCCACATTATGTATAAAACAATTCTGTCATATGCCCTGATTGCAGCTAATTTAGCCCAGATCTTCAGTGCCCACACCAGTAGATGGCAAATTGGAGTTTCTTCTATTCCTTCTTATGTCATAGGAGTTTAATCATAACTTAAAGTTAGTACATAAACACAACAAATATTTTTAAGATTGCTGGTTTCTAAATGCCTTAATACTCTCAAAGTACTTGAACCATGACCAGAACACAGTGTGGGACATAGAGGAGACTGGACTTGGTTCCCCAGCCCTGTCAGATGCCCTGGTCATACATCTCTGCCTTCTACACTAGGTGTGTGTGTGTGTGTATCTGTGTGTGTAGTCCAGAGTTTAATGTCGGGTGTCTTCTTCTGTCACTCCCCACCTTACATTTTATCTTAGTTTTGAATCAGGATTTCTTACTAACCCTGGAGCTTTTCAGTTTGCCTGCATTAGCTGATCATCAAGTTCCTAGGATCCGCACTTCAATGACTGAGCCATCTCCCCTTTCCCTATCTGAGTTTTTATTTAAAAAATACTCTCTCTCTCTCTCTCACACTCTCTCTCTCTCTCTCTCTCTCTCTCTCTCTCTCTCTCTCTCTCTCTCTCTCTCTCTCTGTGTGTGTGTGTGTGTGTGTATGAATGTGTGTGTGTAAACTTGATGTCCCCCAATCCCTTAAGTACAGAAATCAAGTGGGGGTGATTCTTAAATCATTAAGAATCTTTTATTCACATATGCATATTGATGAATTAAGATACTTCTCTGGGTAATTCAGTTTTGAATATAATATTGAACTTATTAATAATTAAGATATCTAACATAAATTAGTTAAGCTACCCTGAATAATTTTTAACTTAACCTGCATGCACAGATGAATACCAAGTAGAAGTGGGTATAAAGGCTAGTTAAATATTTACTGTAGTTCATAGCAGATCTGTCTATTATCAAAAATACATGACTAACTATCAGTCTTAAGTCTTCAAGTAGGTACATGCATTGTGATTCTTCCTGAGGAGTGGAAAATCCTTAAAAATCACTGGGGCTAGGAGGTGGTCTGTCAGCTAGTGTCACACATGCATTTTTGCACCATTGGCAGAAATGTTTTATCTGGATATATGTGCTCTTCAGAATGACTCAACAATTCTTTTAGAGAAAATAATAAAGAGACATTGGAGATTGCAAAGGTGGTTAGAGATGCTTCCCACTGTAATTCTCTCTTACCAGCAAAATTGTAATAGTTTTCACTACCATAGTGTCTATTGGCTTAGACCTGATCTGCAACAGGTCACTCACCAAATCAATGTTTTCCTGCAACATGAATGATGACTTCCTATTCTAGATCCTAACATGCTGTTGTCAATTACTGAATTGTCTTCAGTAGCTCTGTCATTTAGGGTTTTAATGCTACCCTACGTCTGAGAATTAGTCTCAGAAAAGAATGTACAGATTAGGATGGCAATCTGCCAATCAAAAATTTATGCTTATAGGCTATATAATACAGTCATTAAATTTCAGACAGTATTATTTAGACTCTGTCAAGTGCTACTCATGGAGACCATTCAGAGAGAGTCAATCACATAGTTAAATCTCCTTTCACAAAGTTAAAAATTAATCTGTAAAAACATTGTTTTGGACAAGATCAATGATGATTGTATATTGTAAATGTTTTAGAGTTACCTTAGCCATCTTTTTTTCAGTAGAGGACAGAATTTGAAAATAGATCCTGGGAAGAGTAAAGATGGTGATCTGTAGAATGTAATGGGGTATCCAACTATGACCACCTAGAGCTTTAGATAATTCATGAAATAGAGGGGTGGTACCATGGGGAGAAAGTAAGGATGTTAATCAGAAAAGTGTCTCCAAATAGAAATGAACAATATGAGTGTAAGAACTTTGATTGAGAAAGACCTTTGATTGGGTGAACCAAGAAGGTATGTGCCAATGGGGAGGTTATCATGATTAGAAGAGTTGAATGTACCAAAAAAGGTAAATTTTTGTGCTAAGCCATTCCATCTCCAACCCTAATTTCATCAAAATAGAGGATGGTAAGAGCCAGTGAATTCTGAAAATACCAATGTCTTCTTAAGAGACTCTCCTGGTGAAAGTCAAGAAGCTACTAAAGGATTGAAAAAAATAATCTTTTTATTTTTTAAGACTTGAAGTCTGATTGGAAATCCTTGCTTAACCATAAAGGAGCAGAGGGGAAAAGAAGGAGCTGGTTAAACATAATAATAATAGAAAATAAAGGGGTAACTCCTTTATTCATTATAAATATTTGAATAACAGAAAAATTCCTGGTCTGAAAATCAATCATCCCAGATCAGGTACTAATTATCTGTTTGGCCTTGAGCAAAATACTTAATATTTCTTGGCATCGGCTTTACCTTGTATTTTTTTAAAAAGTATCTAATGTTTTTGAATGGAGTTTTAGAGCACTTCCAGAACTGCAAAGCCTCTGTGGACAGAGGGGGCAGGTACACAATGTAAGCAAACAAAGCATACATGTGTACACCCTTAAATCATGCATACCTTTCTAACAAGAAGCATTCTTTATCAAAAGTTCTGTTTTCGTCTGAAATATTTTCCTTGAAAGAAGAGCTTCCTTAAATGAACACATAATTTTTGAAAGCAATCACAAGCACAGTCCATCAGGAATAGATTCTAGACTAAATCATATGTTCATGAGAAATAGCAAACACATATTATTTCACCAAAGGATCCAGTGGGCCCTCTTTTGTATCCCTGCAATACACTTAGTGAAGTTCCTTATGATAAAGTTTATCCCAAAGCAACCTATTTTCTATATGCTTATAGTTCTCCATACCTGCCTTAATAAGTGTTTTTAAATGCTTTAACTTTTCTTCTAGCCCCCCACCCACCAAAGGTAGTGGAAAGGAAAGGTGAATAGGGCAAAGAAGGATGTGGACTGTTTAGAAATGGTTCTTTGGGGCAAATTCAATCTCTGTTGTCCAGATACACACACACACACACACACACACACACACACACCAACAAACACATACACATAGAAGGGAGAAAGTCTATCATCTTTGTGACAAAGTAGCCTTAGAACTTTTCAATGAAAGCTACTCAGACACTTGGGATTACTGAGAGATAGACAAACAATCAAACAAAGCCAAATCTCCAACTGAAGTGATATGGATTTGATGTATGGTTGGTAAAGTTTAAATCTTTAAACTATTAAACTCTGAATATTAAAATGCAAACACAGTAAAATCTGGAATAATCTGAGATGCAGTATGTGTTAAGAAACTAAAATAGGATAAAGAGTTCATTACCCCTGTGACCTCTGGGGGTCCCATTCAGAACCATGGCATCCCTTGCTTGAGAATGAGTTTTGTGTGTCTTCCCTTCCTAGATTTTGACTGTACCTTACACCAAGCTCTGGGCCTCTTGATAACCTTTCAGTAAGACACAAGTCCTGTGTTAGTATTCTAGAATCTTTTTAAAGTACAAGTAAACTCTCTCCCCCTCACCTCTTTGAAACTTTAACTTACTTCTGGCCTCATCTACAAGCATGAAGAGGGAAGGTGAGCTCTCTTCTGATGTCTCATACAGAAAGCAGTTGGTTCTGAAAGAAAGAGAACCTCTTTCATGTGATCACTGGTTTCTGGATCTCCTCTTGTCAGTTTGATAGCATACAAGGTATCTGATAAACCCAATAAGAAGCTTGATTCACTGTAGATCAAGTTGAGCTTCAAGCCAAATAAATACACGCACACACACACACACACACACACACACAGCCAAGCAAAGTAATAAGGAAGAACCTGGGCTAGATGGTGTGAATTTGAAACATTCAGACGATAGGACAAGAAGATAGCAAATTCAAAGCCTGCCTGAACTTAACTCGAGGTGAATTAAAATCAACCAAGGCTGATTAGTACTTGCCCTCTTATCCAAAGAATTGAAAATGAGGGCTTCTGGGGCTAGAGATTTAGCTTAGTAGTAGAGTTCTTGCTTAGCAACCTAGCAAAAGCAAGGCTTTGAATAATTCAGCCTTTAGCACCACCTCCTTGGGCAGGGAGAGAGAAAAGAGACAAAGGTGGGATGAGGGGGAATAAATGAGCTCTAATAGTTTTGCAAAAGTAGGAGATCACTTTAATTTAGAAGCAAAGCAAATGATACAAATCAGAGAGAAACACACCAGCAAGGAAGCACCAGACACAAGGCTAAGAAAGTGCTCCAAGGCCAATGTTACTGTCTGGTACAATCTTCCACGGAGTTCATGAGCAGTTCCCTCTTTTGATTGACGGATGAGGTCATAAAATCATTTTCTACTCTTTTTTTCTTTTCATGATTCATCTGATTTTAATTCTGTGTAAACCAAACTATGAGTAGGCATAGGATGAAAAATAAATTTTCACCTAAAAGTTTACTTGAGAACACACTTTTGACTAACTGTCCATGAACCCAAAAGCAGTTCAGGGTGGTTCAACTTTTCTGTTCTTTATATGTGGATACATTGGAAATATACTTGAATAGAAACAGCCTAAATTAATTACTGTTGTGCAGAGAAACTTATGTTATTATTCAGGAAAATGTTTATGTGTAGCCCAATACAGGTGAGGGTATGGCAAGCTTTGAATGTTGAGAGGTACATTGTTTGTAGGGGGGATTTTGTCTGTAGTATATACAGGTGAAGGAGGTAGGCTGCCAAGTACAATAATACAAGAGGGAAGATGTACTTAACTAAAACCAAGCAGAATCCCAAGTTATTAATTTATTCCTTGTGCTTGCCTGCCTCAAGACCTTGTCTCAAAATAAAAAGAAGATAGGGATACTGAAAGTGTAGCACAGTAGCTGAGTGCCTGTCCATCACATAGAAAATTCTAGGTCCAACCATCAATACCGCAAATAAAAAAAGAAATAAAAGTCTTAAGAGATATAAATATCCTTTTCTATGAGATCAGTTTCCCCAACAGAACAAACCCAAGGGTAAAGCTGTGAGGACTCAGCACTTCAAGAAGCTCTAGGCGCATCTCCTGGGTTCCACTGAATGACACTGTTTAACATTTCTACCTTTATCATTTTCCTCCACACTGCTTCTCATCTCAGCTCTAGTCTTTGACAGTTTCATTTCTATAACTCATTAAATATTCAATGATTCATAATAACAGTTTCTTTGTAACTTAATTGTTCACAATCCGGCATCAACTTCTTGTACCAAATAGCAAATGTATAAATACACACTTGAAATAAGAACATTTCGATTCTTGTTTTCATTGCATTAATACTGTCAAAAGGAGCTTGTTGTAAAAGATTTCTAAATATTGCTGAGGCTGCTTTACTCTTATGACTCTGAGCAAATGGGAATTAGGAAACAAAAAGCTAGGAAAGGAGGAAGCATTTAACTGGTTATCACACTAACTGGAGAGGAAGCAAGGAGAATATGAAATCAAAAAGGAAGAAATTTCCTAGAAGAATTGGTGCTGCTGCCCTCCCTGTTCACTCAAGGCCAAGACAAAGACAGAGAGCATTGCAAAAATTTGAACCAAAGAATCTGAACTCTGGCCTTTCCCACTAGAGAAAACAAGTCTTGACTCAGACTTACCATTTACTAGGACTTTCTTACTACAAATAGATTCATATTGTGCAAAAAAAGAGAGCCCAATATTGTTTGCTTGGGACATAAAGACAACTTTCAAAATATATCTTATGAGTATATCAAAATGAAAATTTGTAAACATGTTTCACAAATGCAGAAATCCCTTTTTGTGATTTTCAAACCTCGTCAAAATCTCACATGCTTCATGACTTCATTTCCTTTCTTCATAGCCCAAGCATCACCAAGCCAACAGCTTTCCCTCCAGGGTGCTCTACTTGTGTGATTCTTGCCCTCGGGTTTGTTCTGTTGGGGTTGTTCTTGTTGTGTCAAGAAAGACATAAAAAACAGTGCATGGAGATCAAGTGAAAGTTCCACGTTTCTCTTAAGTGGCTGTGCACCTGTAGAAGCTTCTGCAAGTTGGGTGAATTCAGCTGGGGATTCAAGACCATTGCTCACAAATGAAAGCCCAAGGATGAGATTCCCATGCCTATCTTATACCACAGGCTGTCTATTGTTCTTAGAACAGTTTCAAATCATAGACAACTTCCCACACAATGCATAACACACTTCCATCTACACATCAGGTGTCTACCATCTGCTCTTGACCCTTCCTTGTTCAAATCTATAAATGGGTTTATATTCTCCATTATAGCCATTATCCTCTTAAGATAACATCTGTGAGAGTTTAAATTTTGAGGTCAACACAGCTACCTAAAATTCTAAGCAATACTTCACTGATTGGAACAATGCAGAATTATTTTCTCAGTCAGGAAATCTAGGAGATGTCATTTGAGTTGGGACAAAAAAAAGATCTTCAGATAAGAAAGTAAATCTGACTAAAATATGGAAGGCGTACATTTATGGTAGAAGTTATTGCGAACATTTGAAATAAAAAAAATCATTCTGAGAGGAAACTAGTTCCTAAGTTTTATTTTTTAATGCTTTGAGTCTCTCAAATTATAAATATTTTTTCAGGTTAGTAAAATTATATATTCTTAAATATATTTAAATTGTCAACTAAATATCTTATTTTCATTAACAAAAAAATTATGACCATACAGATTAAACCTTAGTGGGTACTAAGCATGAATCCTCCTGCTGAGCTGCATTCCCCAAGCCCATAACTAGCATATTTGACCCATTTTATCGATGTAAATACAAGCTCAATATTTTGACAGGAAAATATAGTAGAACAGACACAATATTGTGGAAGAGTGTTAAAGAAGAAATAACATAGACTTACTGTGGACCACATTTGGCTGTTGGCAACTGAACACTGACAGGTGATCATTTCTCCTCCTTAACATATTTGTTGCATGTCATTAAACTCAACTTGTCATCCATTTGAAATTGTCCCCTGTTCTTTCTTGCCATAGACTTCACACAACATGGC
This sequence comes from Grammomys surdaster, assembly GCF_004785775.1. NCBI lineage: Eukaryota > Metazoa > Chordata > Mammalia > Rodentia > Muridae > Grammomys > Grammomys surdaster. The sequence goes on from NW_021627847.1 coordinate 20,546, forward strand.
CATGCTACCTTGTAACTGTCACATACCATATTCATAAGTCAAGCATGGTGATTTAAAAAGAACTGGGAACAATTCATACTGGATATAATAAAAAAAATTCAGTTCTTCAGTCTTATCGCACACATTTTGAGCAGTCAGTTCGCACAGAGTCAGAGTGTCTTCTTGTGGGTTGGATGTGAAATGTTTCCATCTGATCTCATGCTGGAACACTTGTCCAGTTGGCAATGTTGTTTGGGGAATGAAACTTTGGGACATAGAGCCTGGATGGAGAAAGTGGATCACTGGGGGCATGGCCTGAAGTTTTATAATCTGGCATCACTTCCTGTTTACTCTTTCTACATCCTGAATATAATTACAATAGGACCAGAGTGCTTCTTGGTTCTGCTACCATGCTTTCTCTCCCTGCTGCTTTGTCTCCCCAGCCATGATGGAATGTACCCCTGTGAAACTGAAGCCAGAGTAAACCATTTCTTCTTTTAAGTGGCTTTTGTCAGGCTGTGTTATCAGAGCAATGAGAAATAATTACAACACTACCATAGTAGAAGGTACAGATGTAAGATACCAAGATTACTAAGAAAGTTCTTTAGGACAGAATCACGTTATGAATTTTGTTATTACATTTTCCATGAAAAAAACCTTCGATATATTAATAGCACTAGGGGAAAAAATACATGATACACCTAAAGGCCCCAATCAATATAGGTGAAAATAATCTCTATGGGCCTTTCTCACATGCTGCAGTTTTGGTAATGGGAACTGTCAGTCTCCTCATTTAGCAGATACTAATTCAGCTTGGGAAGAAACCAAACAATAATAGTAATTGTAATAGTAATAGCAGTGATAATTATAGTTAATGTGATGCAAATTGCTTGAAAACTGGTGCTATAAAAAGACTAACTTCATAATGCTACAAATACATTTAAACTAAGGGCTCCTTAATTGCACGGCATTTTAATATCTGTTCAGCATCTCTCCTTTCTCTTCTAGTCTCTCTCTGTAATAGGAACCTTCTACCTTTGGTTTCTCTTCTCATGTACAATACAAACATCTTGGATACTGAGATGTTATATTTTGATGGTTTCAGTAGCTAATATTTATTAGGCATGTATTTTATCCTGGACATGGCTATGAAAGCATAATGTATATTTGTCCAATTAATACCCATTGATGACTTCATTAAAAACGAACTAATTATTTTTTTAAAAAAGTACAGATTTGCAGAGGAGGGTAAGAGGGTTTCTTCTGGGAAGTGATTCTTCCTCTAAGACAAGAATTTTGGGTAGTGCTTTTACCCATTGGCCCATCTTCTCAGATCATAAGTAAGATTTTTAAACTTAAAAAACAAACAAACAAACAAAAATACCCAGAAAGTTCTCTCATGAAGATAATGGGCATATGCATAAAATGAATTCAATATTAAGAAGTATTGATGAACCTAAGACTACAAAAACTATGTTAGTCAATTTGGTTTGCCAGAACAGAGTTTGAGATTGAGTAGGACTTAACAGAATTACTTTTGGGAACTGGAAGACTGTGCTTAAGTAGTACGTAAGCAGCAGTACTTCCTACTGATGACTCTGTTAGACCTGTCTATGTTGTACACGGTAGAAAATGGTGAGTGAGGTCTCTTGGGTCCCTGCTATTAAAATATTTAACCTCTTTGAAGAGGGTGTTATGTACAAGATCTAATCTTTTCTCTATGGCCCCATGTCCAGATACTATCATATTATTAGGAAGGGGCTTTTACCCATCTCAATTTCATGAGGTACAGAAATTGGAGCAGCAATCTTTACTTGCTTTTCCATATCATTTGGCATTTATATCAACATCTGCTTATGTCCCCAATCCCATATATTCTGGCCCTAGACACTTAATTTTGAAGTCTAGTTTTTCCTTTTACCAAAAAAATATGAATCAATAAAAGAAAACTTCCTGGTTCTTGTATGTGCTGTTGTATTTTATTTGGGAAAATATCTTCAACACTTATGGAGAAAAACTGTTATTTGGTAACAAAGAGTTATTATTTTTCCAGATATAATCTTTTTCTACCACCTATATGCCATATGAATATTAACACATGTTCTCATTTCTTGTAGACAAATAGAGATGATGGTCATGCTTACCCAGAGCTTGAGAAAAAGTTGAGTCCATAAGACTTTATCCATTTGACTGATTGTTATTCACAGCAGCTCTTTAAGTTGCTTATCAAAGATGGTAGGAGCATGGAATAGAATGGCATCTGAACAGACTGTCAACCATACATGGTGGCTTTTGCTTTCAAATTCTATTAAACAGAGATACAGATTTGTGGTACTTGAATCTTACTAAATTTGGGTATTTGTCTATGAACATTTTCATCATTACTTTAATACACTAAGTTATACTAGGATAAATAACGTCATGAGAGAACACAAAAGCACACGGCAATAGAGTCAAATATTTGATCCTAATATTAAGAGGATTATATTAAGTAAAACTATCCCCTGTGTATACCAGAAAAATAGAGCACCATGGAACATGGAGTCATAAGCCTGGCTTGAGAAATGGCCAGAGTTGTTGTATATTGGTTATTCTTTGGTTTTGCTTGCAAAATATAATTAAAAATTATCCTAGGCAATCAATAACCACCTAGTTTCTAAAGGAGGTCAAAATCATTAGAAATATTACATTACACATTTTTAATGTACCAAATATCCAAGAAGATTGCTCAAAAGAACAAAACACTGAATCCAGGTTAAGGCTTTGGTTTTCCTACATGCTGTTTGAAATGATGTAAAAATAAGATCACAATTATCAGAGGCTAAGAAGTAAGCCAGAGAGCCAGAGTCTAAAATCACATTCCAAATTATCCTTAGCATAGAATGCTCACTGGACAAAAATAGATTAGAAGGTTTCCAGATCTTGGAGATATATATATACTATATATATAGTATATATATGTATATATACATATATAAATATATATAATATATATATATTTATATATATACATATATATGTATATATACATATATATATATTTCCTAATATTCTTTATTATCTTCAACTATTTTACTTTTTTCTTTTTTTTATAATTTATTTTTTCTCGAATCATAATTCATTCACACAGGGGTTATAAACACAGAAAGGAATGACACTGGAGTGTGGGTGTTCAGGGGGAATACAGATATCATCAGAACCGGGTATCGGCTGGGTGAAGGTTCAGGGGACAGGTCACTATGACTCTGCCTATGACTCGCTTGTCCTTATCTAAGTTGGTATTGTCTGCCAAGGCTACCTATTTACAAGGTCTATGACTACTCAGGCTGGTAAATTTCCACAAAAGCTGCCTGTTTACATTAGCTTATAGCCATCTGTTTCAATGTTTTTCCACTGAGACCCAAACTATTTTACTTTTTAAAAAAAATTTTATTAATCATTCCATTCATTTACATCCCAAATGATATCCCACTTCTCGGTTACCTGCTCCATGAACCACCCATCCCATAATATCCCACTTTCTGGTTAACCCTCTGCCACCCCCTTATTCCACACCTGCCTTCCCCCTTCCCTTTTGCCTGTATGAGAGTGCTCCCCCACCCACCTGTACTCTCCTACCCCACCGTTCCAGCATCCGGCTACTCTGGGGCATCAAACCTCCCTGGGACTAAGCCCTCTCATTGCTGTCAGACAAGGCCATCCTCTGATACTTTTGTATCTGGGGCCAAAGATCCCTTTTCGTACACTCCTTGGTTGGTGGTCTAGTCTCTGGGAAAACTGGGTGGTCAGGCCAGCCAATTTTGTTCTTCCAATGGGGTTGCAATCCCCTCTGCTTCCCCAGTCCTGCCAGCTCTCCCACCAGGTTCCCTGAGTTCAGTCTGACGGTTGGCTCTAAGCATCCACCTCTGCATTGGTCAGTTGCTGGTCAGACCTCCCTAAGAACTGTCACAGTTTGTTCCTGTCCACAAACCCTTCTTGACCATAGCAACAATGTTAGGTTTGGTGTCTGCAGACATGATGTATCCTCAGACAATGAAACTACAAGTCCAAAAGAACATGTAACGCTCTTGTTAAAGACTCTGTCAATTCTCAGTACTTATATCAGGTGGATAATAACCACCTATAACTCCAGTTCCAGGGAATATACCACAGACAGACAGACAGACAGACAGACAGACACACACACACACACACACAAATACATCCTGTTCAAAATGTTGTCATGCCGTAGGCTCTAAGATTGTATGACAAGTGTGAAGTTCTCCCCATATGGGAAATAATACTTGAACACTTGGAATGGAAGTAATCACTTATAAGTATGCCTCAGGGTTACTGTGTGTTCCAACAGTCTGGTGGGTGATTTTCTTTGTATTATAAGTTTTGATGTATGGTCCCCAGATTAAGAGGCAAGACATTTTGATATTAAGCAATCTAAATTCATATTGTTATAGTGAAGCATGGTAGTACATGTCTGTCATCCCAGAATTTAGGCAGGGGCATGAGATTTATTTACAGTTTGACTTAAGCTGGACTACCTCTATGTGAGCCAGAGGTATATGCAAGGCTTTGTCTCACAAAAACAAAATTTAATGAGACAACAAAAACAAAGCCCACAAAAACAATAGAGTGAGAGACACACAGAATGAGTTAAGAGAGAGAGAATAAATTAGATGCATTCTTTTATCAAGATTTAAATTTTATCACTAACTTATGATTAAGATTGAAATATGATAGAGAAGTAGTAATTTTATGTCTTTGATTTTTAACTATTTACTTCCATTATTGCTAATTAAATGGAAGAAGAATATTTATATACACATATATGTATATTTAACTAACATTGAGGATTTTCAAAAGTGCTAAGTGACTTTCAGACAAGAACATAGCCATATAAAGGCTTTTTCAAAGGAGAAGAGGAAAATTATTCAAACTTTAAAGATGAATTATATCACTTTGTAGATTCCAGTCAAATGAAGCATTGAAATAGAATAGGCAGAATACGAAGCCAGATGCAGCATTATTTAGAAATGTCCTTCTGAATTATCCTTATTCAGTGTGGAAAATGGTATCTGTTGCACAATAGGATATGTGCTACTGAAGATAAGGAGGACGTTGTTTGAAGTTCATAAGAAATAAGTTTGTCATAATGATGAATGAGTAATATATGCCTGACAACACAACTTAGTAATCATGGAATGGAGATAAAAGAGAAATGTGATTATCTTAATTAATGAAGATCCTACAAAGGTGCCTCAGCAGTAGCATGGTGCATGCGCAGGACCCAAACAGTGTTGTGTGCTTTTTGAAACTGCTACTATAGTCCTGAAGTATTAACAAAAATATTAATAATTTTGCAAATTGTGATGAACTGGCATTTGGCTGCATGGTATCTTCAGATGAGTGAAACACTGACCCGAAATCATTCCTGCTGCATTGCTAGGTATAGTGCTTTTGCATATATGGACAATGAGCTTTTGTGATGGAACATGGTTTGAAATAAACCTCTTTAGTAGGCCAGTTAGATGGCTCAGCTGATGACATAATGTCAGTCTGCAGATCCCATAGGGGAAGGAGAGAACCTATTCCCGCAAGTTGTTCTCTCTGCTTACCCATCTGTATATTTATGCATGCAAATAAATCATGTACATACAAACAAATTAACATTTAAAACAACTTTATCATTCATACATTAAAACAGGATATGTTGAAAACAAGTGACCAATAGATATTCTTTTAAAGGTTTTAATATCCTTAGTCATCCAAAAACACTACTAAAATGATTTTGCGGTTTCATCTCACCTCAATCAGCACAGTTAATGAAGTAAACAAATGACAACACCTGATAAGGGGGACATGGGGGAAAGAAAAAACTTCTTTACGACTTGGGAGAGTACAGTCTGCTGTGAACACTAAGGAAATCCATGTGGGAGTTCCTCAAAAGACTAAAAATAGGTTGTAAGAGATAGGCAAGACTGAAGTCAAAATACAGTAAGGAAAACTCATCACAGTAACAAATAAATAAGATACCGCAACAAAAGACCATTGAGTTTTAAGGGCACAGAATTCTAGGATATGTTTAGAGGGTAGAGGAAACAGAAGATGAGGGGCAAAGAAAGAAGCGATGCCATAGCTACACATAGAACTACAGTCTAGTGGGGAGGAGTATGGGGTAATGGATCAGCAGGTAAACACACTTGCTCCCAAGTCTGAGAACCTGGGTTTCATCACTGAAACTCAGGTGCAGAAACTCCCTTCTCTGCAGGACAGAATCAAGCCTCAGCAGTTGTCCTCTGACTTCCAAACATGTGCTGTGTCATACATGTAGGCACACATATGCACATACATACACACACAAACACATGTACACACATATATATAGTTTGTGTGTGGGTGAGCATGCATGTGTGTCTGTGTGTGTGTGTATGCTCACCCACACAAACTATACATATATATACGTGTATACATATATATGTAATCATATATATGTGTGTATATATGTATATATGTGTATATATGTATATATATATATATACATATATACACAAATATAGTGTGTTTTCAATCATTTTTGTTATATATGAGGACTACATTCAAAAAATCATTCAGAGAATTGGAGATGTTTGGAGGTTAGTGTCAAGTTTCACCAGCATTTTACATCCTAGGACTCCAAGGAAACCAGACACATTTGGAGACAGTTCAAGAACAGCTCACAGGCTAAAAGGCATAGAAACAAAAACTACTAGTGTCTGTCTCTGTCATGTAATCTCTTCTCACAAAAACCCCTAATGCAAAAATGACCGAGAGGAGTCATTATATTCACAAACCATAAATCAAAGTCACTGGAACCTTGGTTTGCGTTACTGTAGTAATCGCCAACCTTGAATTGGGTTGACTCTTATCTTTTCAAAGTTTTCTAAAGTCAAAAACTTCTGATTCTTTACAGTCAGCCCTTGGCCAAATTTAGGAACAGAGTGTGTGTGTGTGTGTGTGTGTGTGTGTGTGTGCGTGTGTGTGTGTGTGTGTGTGTGTGTGTGTGTGTGTGATCATTTGTGATGTTTAGTTGAATTGTTAACTTGAAATACTTGGAAGTGCCTGAGAAGAAAATCTCACAGGATTTTCTAGATCATGTTGTTGTGTGGGCATACCTGTGAGAAATGTTTCTTAATTGTGTTCATTGGGATAGGAAGCCCTGCTCGGATTAAGGGAGGTGTTGCATGGGCTGGAATTGTGTAAGACTCGAGCAAGTAAGGTGAGCATATACGACACACGTTTCTGATCCCTCGCTCTCTTGACTGTGGAAGTAAAGTGCCTTAAGTTCCTGCCTTGAATTTGCTGCAATCATAGAATACAGCCTGATGTTGTAAGCTGAATAAACCATTTCTCTCTTAGTGTTGCTTTTGTCAGGGTATTTTGTCGCAGCAACAGAAATGAAACCAGGAAAACACTTCTTGTAAAGTTCTGAAACATATGAGAAGAGAAGAAAAGAGAACAGAGGCACAGAAAGGAGACTCTTTAACATGTAAGCCTTGGGAGGACTCCCGAATTCCAAACCAGGACTGTTACAGCATCGTGCAGTCGGGTAGACTTCAACCTCTTTCTTCTAGGAACACAGTTCTGTTGCCATTTTTGTTTTGTTGTGTTTACTTTATCCATGCTAACGCTTTGTCTTTATTGATACATTCAGGTGTACACCTTCCCCCAGTGATCTAAACTCATCCTTGTATAAAGGATGAGGCAATGGCAGAGAAGAATGTTATGTGCATCCCTGTGTTTTCAAAGCCCTTCTTGACAGCTGCAACATCATTATGCTCTCTCCTATTCCATACTGTATCGGACACTGTAGTATTAAATAATCACATACATAAAGGCTTGCCTTTGTCTGACGTTTGAGGAACTTGATCCTTGCTTGTCCCAGTGTTCTGTAATAGTTTATGTTTCCTATTAATGCTACTGATTTCTTCTCATGTCCTCATTGGTGGCATCTCTTCTCCCATGCACATGGTGTGTACCATAAACTCTTACCCCTTTGAATACATGTCTCCAGGAATTAAGACTATTCTGTTTCCTTTAGAGATTGAGACTTTTATGATTATAAAACTTCAATTTTAAAATTTTATTTACAATGATTTTTACAGCATTCTTTCCAACTAGCATGGGGAAGTTAGTCAGTAGCCTTCCCCAGATGGTCACATGATTTCATAGAGAATATCTTACCATCCTCAGAAAGTCTTCCAATATGAGTGCAAAATTGTCAATATTCTGCTTCAAAATACAAATGGTACTGTGTTAACTTAGTACTCTTCTAGTCTGCATTTCACAGTGAAGGCTTTTTCAATGATAGTATTAAACTATAGATAGTGATGTGAATTTGGAGTCAACACAAGACACAATAATCTTTGAACATACTGAATAATAAATCAATTTTTATCCAGTTAAATTTATTTTAGTGCTGTAATAAGGACAGTTTTACATAAGAATAATTGATAAAACAGCACAATTAATATTCAATGTGTTAAGTTACATTAATATATTACTAGTTGGTATAAAATAAGTGTTTATAGAAATCTCCTTAAATTTTCCTGACCAAATTATTTATTGTTACTAGGGTAAAGAGAACTTATCAGTGTTATCTCTGGGTATTAAGCCTCCAGAAGACCAAGCACATTCCTCCCACTAGACAAGGCAAGACACTCCTCTCTTACATATGCAGCAGGTGACACAGATCAGCCCATGTATGCTATGCTCTTTGGTTGGTGGCTTAGTCCCGGGGAGCTCTGAGGCATTTGGTTAATTGATATTGTTGTTCTTTCTATGGGGTTGCAATCCCCTTAAGCTCTTCCAGTCCTTCTTCTAACTCTTCTATACGGGTCCCCTGTCTCACTCCAAGGTGTTTTAAGAGAGGTAAAACTATGCGTTGTGACACCTTTGAATAAAATCAAAATGTCTCCTGGCCAAGCAGCCTGAAGATGAATATTCTGTGTGGCTCATGGAGCATCTGTTGATAAATGCAGCAAGAAAGTTCCACTGACAGAAAGAGCTTAGATCCACTGCTCACAATAGCATCTTATATCATTCACTTCTGTCACTAATTAACTTTTCAGCCTTTGCGGTCAGGCTGTAGGACTTACTCACTTACATACAGGTCGCAAAACCATACCCAGGACATTTCATCCATTGCATTAGTTAAACATAGATTAAGGGATTTTAAAAAAATAAAGAGAAACTTATTGCTAAAATAAGGAATTTCTCTGTAGACTTTATAGTAGCCTCTTATTTCTGGAAATGTATTTCAAAATAACTAGAGTTTATTAGAAAGTACAGACGATACATATCTTGTCAGCTATCTATCTATCTCACTATCATCTATATATCTATTTCTATCTATATGTCAATCACCTATTCATATACTATATATGTATATATATATACATACATATACGTGTTTGTGTGTGTATATTTTCATAAATACAGCTACTGATGATAAGAGTTAATTTGAAGCTAGACTTATAAGAAAGTAATAATAAGTATTAATAAAATAAAAGATTTATTTTTTATTTTTTTCCAAGGGGGGAGTTATTCAGGAGATAGGGCAAAGGTGGGGGAGAGAAACAGAAGAAGATGGTGGAGAGAGAGGGAGAGAGAGGAGAGAGAGAAGTGGAGGCAGACCATGACCATGTGGAGAGAGGAGGAAGGGAAGCAGGGAGGGGCGAGGGGACGGGGGAAGCTAGAGGCAAGAGAGCAAGAGAGTAAGAGCAAATAAAAGAATTAAAACAAATATTATAGAGATGGGAGATTGCTTAGCAGATAAAACCCTAGCAGCCTGAGTTCAGTTTCTGGAGAAGAAGAAGCAGCTTGTGGAAATCCATTGACTTTTATGCATGTACCCACACAAGCACAAACTCATACACATACTAATACAACCCCCTCCCTACACACACACACAGGTGTCTATGCATATATGCACATACATACATATACACTCAAATGAAAGTAACTTTAATTAATTATATAAAATAGATACTATAATAAATGTTATATGGATATTGCCCATCTTCCTAAAATGTCTCTCTGGGGTGTATTCCACATTAAAATAAAAGAAGTGAAGTCAATAACAGCATTAAGCATAGTTAATAACATTAAGCTGCTACTGAACTTCTTCATCCATTCCTGGGCATGTACTCTGAGAAGCACAGTAGAATATAACGCCACACCATCCATGCTACCTAGGTTGTGAATCACCTTCTACCCAGTGTGCTAACTCTGCATTTGCTGCTCCCCCATTTGGCATTTTAGTCTTATTTAGGTTCTTTGAACTAGTGGAACCATGTTCAAGAGTTTATGTTCAAGTAACAGGCAAAAAACTGTGCTATTTATCTCAGGAATAGTTCATCTACTATTTTGACCTTGGTTGGCAATAAGTAACTGAAAGTGTAACAGAAAAATGTAATGTAAAATAAAATGTACTGTCATACTGCTGTATGACAGTATTTAATCCTATGGCCTGAACATGGAGATATTTTAACCATCTCATATATCCCTGATTAAAGGATACTTAGAAATAAGTGTATTTTAAATATAAATATAAGTGTAGAATCTTCAATGAAGGTTCTTTACTATAATGTTAAGTATTGTTGCCTCATTTAAATTAATCGGTTAAAGTTATTGTAATTTCTATACATATAGTAGTCAATATATAAGTTAAAACAGTAAATGAAGTTTCATTATCAACATGTAGGCAAATGCTACATATTGTATGTGATTGTATATTAACAATTAAACAAAAAATTAATAAGCAGTTTAATAAAACAGAAGTTTCCTTATTTCTAGCTATCAGTCTGACTTACTTTTCTAAGAAGGAATAGTAATAAAAGGATAATTTTCAAGAATAAATGTATTCTCATGTTCACATCACAAATGATATCTGTGAGTTGAAGGGTTCTATAAAACACACTTTAATTTTCTGTTATGCTTTATCACAGGCAGATGTGTCCCTTCCTATCATCTTTCTGTATTTTCCAGGTTAGTAGTTTAATCTCTGGAGAAGTGATATTAATGAGTGATATTAATGACATTAATGAGTAATACCACACTTCCTAATCATTCCCAAACATTTTCACTAACTGGGAACGAAGAATTCAAACATAAAAGCCTATGGGGGACATTATCATTCAAATCACCACAATTTCACAAACAAAGAACAAATACCAACTCCCCAAACAATATAAGACAAAATAACAACAACAACAAAATAAAATATAAACAGAAACAGACAAACAAAAACCCAAAGCATCCAGGATTCAAAAAGTCCAGTGTCATACTTGATTTAATTTTGAGAAAAACAAACGTTATAATCTCATTCCTAAATTGTGAGAAATCAAAGAGGAAGAATTCAGGGCTCAGTTTAAAACAGTGGTACTCAAACTTCCTAATGGTGTGATCTTATAATATACAGTTCCTCATGCTGTGGTGACGCCCACCCATAAAAATATTTTTGTTGCTACTTTATGACTGTAATTTTGCTACTGTTGTGAATAGTTATATAAATATTTGTGCTTTCTGATGGTTTTTGGCGATCTTTGTGGAAGGGTCCTTTGACCCTCAAAAGAGTCAAGACACACAGATTGAGAACCACTGGTCTAAAAGACTCCTTTCAGGGAATGAAGGAAACAACTCTGGTTAAGAGCAGTTGCTGCTCTTTCAGGGTATCTGAGTTTGGTTACCAGGACTTGTATCAGGTAGCTTACAACTAACTGCCTGTGTAAGCCTAGCTCTAGGTGGTCTTCCCCACTTTTCTGGCCTCCTTGGCCACTGCACCTGTCTACACCTGTGAGAATCTACCCCTACACACACACACACACACACACACACACAATTAAAAAGTTAAAAAAATCTTCAAAAACTAAAACAAATCCCTTCAATTAAGAAAAGCAAACTTGAATGATACCGTAAATCCGATTGTTCTCTGATCTTTTCATTAGCTTAGAATATTTTTACATTTGAGACAACCTGGTAGAATTTAGACTAAGATAATGAAGGAAGAACTCGTTTCTTCCCTGATAATCTAGAGAAATGAGAGAGATGAGAGATCAAGAGAAATGAAATAACAAATGCTGTCAGATCACATAGCACAACAATTACATGTCTCAGAAAATGCAATGGGGATTTCCCATTTGTTTGCTCTCTATTTTAATGTATTATGTGACTGACCACTGTGAGCCAAGCTCATCATATTGTTCAAATTGTTCCAGTGAACAGAATAATGATCACTTCTAAATAGACATTCTATCACATTTAATAGCAATAACAACAGCAAAGAGAGTTAGTGCTCACCCTTCTTTTACTGTATGTCAAACGTACTATGTTAAGGGTTCCCTACATTCTTATACAATTGATTCTCAAAATAATTCAAGAGGATGGGGATCACCATTACATTTATTGAGGAAACACAATCATGAAGCTCCAATCGCTTACGAATGACACATAACTAGTACTGAAATAGAAAATTTAGGACAGACCACCCATACACACAGACACACACACACAGACACACACACACACACACACACACTAATATAACAATTCTTTCCTAATAAAAACAGAAATCTAAAGGACTAACTCCTCACTGTCTCTAATCCACTTACATCTAACTTTCCTCACAGAAATAAATAAAGAAGCAAAGCTAGAAGCTAGAATAAAGAGCAGAGAGTAGCCCTCAATCCAGACAGGGAGATCTGCAGTGGTAGCAATCGGCAGCATTACACAGAAGATGACTAGACTAGGCCTGCCAACATGCTTGGAAGAATTGAGTCTGTCTCTCTGCACTAAATCTAAGAAACTGTAAGATAAACTTCCAGAAAACAGTTACGGAAGCAAAAGTTTGATTCTCTGTACTATAAAACAAAGGAAGAATTCCAGGTAATGGTGAATACCACATAAGTCATGCTATTTAAAAAAAAAAAAAGTGTCACTATAGAGATGAGAATCTAATCATCTATGCCCCATCAGAGAATTAACAAATAAGGTGTAGTTCATAATTTTCTTCACAAAGGACAGAATTGAATTTGTCCACTCTATCTTATTTCTGCCTGTCAAATATTGTGTATGTGTGTGTGTGTATGTATGTACATGTGTGTGCGCGTGCGTGCATTTGTGTGTGTGTGTGTGTAGAAAGTTAGTTCTCTTGTACTCTCAAAATAAGCAAGAAGGCATAAAAAAAAAAACCCTTGGACTTTAAAGGCAAGATCCAAGCTATGCAGTCTAGATGTAGTATTCCTAGGTTTCAATGGCAAAAGTACAGTTTGCTCTGGTGACGTCTTAAGTATGATATATGGAAAAGATGGTAGATAGGCAGCTTACACGTGTACTAAAGCAATCAGTCCCAGCCTCTCACAGTAGCCTTTGGAAATCATCTCTGCAGCAAAATTTCTTTGGTTTAGCACAAACATGTTATCGTAGATTCAAACAAAAGGTGTTAGTTGGAACCAAGGATTAGCAAACAATTCAGGGACTAAAATTACATCCTGTGAGATTTATCCATTAATGATAATGAAATTGAACTATCCTCCCTATAGAGGCTCCGACTGTCAATTTTACAGTTACCAAAAGCAAATAAGGACAAAACTATAAAACTGTGATTGTTTATGTTTGTTATAGTGTGGTCAATGTACATTTTAACAAAATCTAAAACCTTACTCTAGTAGCATTCAGAATCTCCCCTCTACTTTCCTATAGCCATTTCACTCAGAAGCTCTGCTAGTACTGTTTGAACTCTTGTCTTTCGCCTTTTTACTTCCTGGTGACTGACCCCTCAAATAACATCTAGAGGACCTTGTTAATCCTCTCTCAAAGCTATGACACCTTTCTATGCTACATAGAGGACAGTCTCCATAGGTTCCTAATGAGGTCTCTGTGCTCCACTGTTTTGCTATTATTTATCTAAATATATCATCTCTTTTTTGCTTGTTTGTTTGTTTAATTCATTTTACTTCCTTTCTTCTTTGCCCTAAAATAACACCTCCATTCCTTGCTTTCCTGTGAAACTCATTTTTGACTCTGACTGGAGTAATTCCCTGGTCAAAATCAATATCTAAACTACTCTCACTTACACGTTTTTAGGTATTCTTTAACATATCTTATTGCTGGCTGAAAATTTCCTGTGTGCTACCTAGCAGCAAAGAAGCTCACATAAGTCTTCAAACATCTCATTCATTTCTTCACTAAAATTTCTTCACTCCCAGTCATGAGTATTTAATGTAATATGCATTTTACATCTATAGTAGTTGTTGAAAAACTTCAACAGATTCTAAGCTCTTTTAGGACATATCTTTGTTTTGTGACAAGTTTCTTCTAAACTACTTTGAAAAGTACCTGAGATGTAGGATTAAGTTAATAGATGTTTTTTAATTATAGAAATGGGTACCATGAATAAGCTGCAAAGGATTATTTATAAGGTGCTGATATATGGAAGATTTTATTCAAAAATGAGCAAAAATGATGGATAATTTTTTGCAAGAAAAGATAGGCCTCCATCCATTAATTCAAAATAGATTCAAAGCAAGTAGCAATTGAGAATATGCAAATCAAGATTCAAAAGAAATTCTATTTCACACTCACTGCCTAGGCAATATTTAAGAAGTATGATAATGTGAAATATTGGTAGAAATGGGTGAAATGGGTCTTGTTCATTCTCCAAAAGAATGAAAATCAGTAAAAGAGTTTGAGAAAACAATTTGACATCATCTTGAAATGTTAAACATGTATATAAAATATATTCCATTTATTGTACATGATAGGTATTCCTAAATAAAAGTTCATAAATGTTTAGGAACATATTTCTACCTGTTAGTTATACATAACAAAGAGCATAAATACAATCACACCTAATCATGGGTCCCAGACATGAAGCTAGCCTAAAATGGCCACCAGTCAAGTGCTTCACAGGACTAGCAGTAATACACAAGTGGGCATAGCACTCCTGACATGACTCTGTGCATTCAGAGACTCCAGGAACCACTCAGAAGAGCAAGTTAAGTGGTAGAGAAATGGAAGAGAAAAAGAAACAGAATCATGTGGACAAATGAAGAGAGGCAGAACTGGAGACTTGAGGTAGTGAGGAACAGCCTGATGTGAGTAGCTGGTGATGTCACCTAGGAACCTGTTGGGGTCCTGGCCTGTGCTGCCACCAGGGGCCACATGTGAGTCTGTGACCCTGCATCAGCAAGAATCTATTACCACCAAAGACCAGGTAGTTGTCCTTGGTTTCAGATGCCAGCCAGAGACATGTTAATGTCTGAGGAATGAACAGAACTGGTCCTACCCCTCACCTGGAAAGCATGGGAAAGCAGTCAGTAGGAACATGAGAGCAGAAGAGCTGAGGCTGCCCCTAGCCAGCTGCAGTACTGGGAGAGTGGGTCTGTACAATTAGCGCAAGAGAGCCAGCCCAGCCTCTTGTTTGCTGTGCTGTGGCACATGTGAGGATGAGATAGGTTCTTCCTTTCCCTCATCTCATGTCATCCAAGGCAGGCAGAAGAGTTGGCACCGGGGTCTTGAGAGCAGGAGATCTGGCTCTGTCTCCACTGCCTACAGCACTCAAGAAAGCAGATTCCACACCTTACATGGGCAGCAGGGTAGATCTGGCCCTGGTTGCAGGGCAGTTGCCAATGAGCAGGCCTCAAAGGTGGGAGAATGAGAGACCTGTAGGCTGACCAGTTCAGATATCTCTCAGGCTCAGACTCAGGGCTTTGAATTGTCCCACCCCAAATCTACCCAATTGTCGGACTTCCAGAATGCATGACAGGGCCAGTATACATATCTGAAACTGTAGAACACAGGCAACACAGTATATCTGAGAGGAGTTGAAGTACTGGTGAGATTCCAGTATCAGTAGAGTAGCAGAAGCCAGAAGCCTAGTACCAGACCAACATGTCATTTCAATGAACATTTCCAGGCAAACAATTATGGATAAAAGGGCATACTGTGGACACAGTGTGACATACTATAGCTTCCACACTGAGATTATTTTTCCTCTGGTGGGGAGAGGTTGCAAGGTTGAAGAGAGGGTACAGGGGTAGGGGGACATGAGTGGGATTGGGAAGCATGATGCGAAGTTCACAAAGAACCAATAAAAAGTTGAAAAAATTTATCCGCCAGACAGAAAAATCGCACACAGATAGTTAGGTTATATTTGATTTATTTTATTTTACATGCCTGTGTTTTGACAATATATATATATATATATATATATATATATGCGTACCATGTGCATGGCTGGTTCCTGGGGAGGTCATAAAAGAGGATTTTATCTCCTGAGATGACAGTTACAGAGTGTTATGGGATATCATGATGTTGCTGTGAACCACAACTAGATCCACTGCAAGAGCATCAAGTGCTCTTAACCACTGACCCACCCCCTGAGCCACTAGATAGTTCTTAAAAGATACTGCTACCCTAAAGATCAGAAGACTGTATACAATAAGAATGTCTTATCTGCTCTAAAATAAAGCTATGATATAACAGTATATTAAATAATAAATTCAAGTCTAAGGCAATGATGAAAAGTTAACAATTAACCTAAATATCAGATCAGTGTTGGCTATGGTGGAGAAGGGGCAGTGGACTGAGGCAGACATGGGGAAGGGCATATATGTGATCATCTGTCTGTTTGGACATTAAAACCTCACTCACCACTTGATCATCATGACTTATAACTTACATTCATAACAGAAACACCTTGTTGTAAATGTAAACATTACATACTACATGTTGATGAAACTATAGGTTGAATTACTCTGTCTCTTGCCTTTGAACATCTAACCAATCTGAAGTTGTCTTTTAATCTTCT
Source organism: Grammomys surdaster (assembly GCF_004785775.1). NCBI lineage: Eukaryota > Metazoa > Chordata > Mammalia > Rodentia > Muridae > Grammomys > Grammomys surdaster. The sequence goes on from NW_021627847.1 coordinate 37,365, forward strand.
AACTAGCTCTGGTAGTTTTCTGTGGACTAACACAGAGAAAAGTTTCATCTTTTCTCCATTTTACATTTTTCAGACAAGCTCTTATCTTGTCCCTGAAATTATTGCATTCCCACTGTATTTCGCCGGCTGTATGTCTTGCCTGTAGTTTATACATAAACTGCACCTAATTAAGAGCAGTTGTGTGCAACTATCCTAATATAGCCATGCTCTTGTGCACACGCTGTCTCAAAATGGGCAAATCAAAGGGATGCTCACAGACACTCAGACAGTGTTTGGAATTAAACAGCCTCAGGTAAAAATCTTTTACTCCCACGTGGAAACCTTCATGGTTCATTATTGAAAGTATATCAAGTTTTTATGTTTGTTTGGCTGGTTTTGTTTGTTTTGGGGGAGTTGTTTGTTTGTCTTTTGAGACAGAGTCATATGGAGCCTAGTTTGGCCTTTAATTCTTTACACAGTTTAGACTTTGAGTTTCTAACCTTCCTACCTCCACCTCTCAAGTTCTGGGATTATAGACATGTGCCACCACATGTATTTTCTGCAGTATGGGGGATGGAACCCAAGGTCTTATGTACGCTAGGCAAGCACAATACCAAATGAACTGTGTCCTCAACTCTTAAATGTTATTCATAGTAATATGCACCAAAGCCCAAGTCAGTTAATGATTTAGACTTTTTATCTTTTGAAGTCAAAATATGACTAGCTCATCCCTCTTCCTCCTGTTCCCTTGAGAAATTCTCAAGAGTCCCTTTTTGCTCTTTCTCTGTGGGTCCATGACCTCTTTTTTCTTTCTGTGCTTCTCTCCTAAAGATAAGTATCTTTTCTTGGCCTTATATAATTTCTTATGGATTGGTACCCCATAAGAATCCCCTTTTGTGATAGCAGGTTTATTGCTGTTGTCTTTGTCTAGGACTTGTTTACCCAAGCACATTGGTGATAATTCATGGATGTAGCTTCTCTAATATTTCTAGGAATCACAATCTCAAAGTAGACTTCCTTTCCCTGAGTAATTCCTAATTTAGCCTCTTCCACAAGTTTTAGCATTGGTATTGAATTTTCAGAAAAAAATAAACTTTTATCAATTTATAATTAAATAAATTGTATTATAAAACAAGATAATAAAATCCAAAGCTCACTCTCCTAATATTACTTCTCTGTATCTTTCTGAAAGCAATTACTAGCATTGTACCAATATGATGGTAATACAAGCTATGGTGCATCCTCTCCCAGCTTGTCATTCACTGAATTCACAGTGGTATCTCATCATCTACAGCAATAGTCAAATGCTCCTACTCAGAATCTGAATGGTTATCATTTCATTATGTAGATTATTCCAAGTGAGAATATGCTTATAAATGCAGAGTTTTGAAATTTAATGTATGCCTTATATTTACCTATTAATTTGTGATGACACAAAATTTGATAAAATGTTTGTCTATAATTTGTCAAAATATTCTCCCAATCACAAAGAATTCAAACATTATTATTGATAGGAAGGAGAATTTTTGACTGTGTTGTTTGACTTTTTTATAAACCAACAGAGTTGATTCTTTTCTTTTGTCTTCTATTTATTTAGTTATGTTTTACACTCCAGATTTTATTGCCTCCCCCAACCCCCTGTCCACCTTCCAACTGTTCCAGCTGTTCCACATCCCATACCTCCTCCCCATCCCCTGTCTCCATGAGGATGTACCCACCCCCAACCCCCACCCAACCAGACCTCTAAACACCCTGGAGCCTCCAGTCTCTTGAGGGTTAGGTACATCTTCCCTGACTGAATCCAGATCCGACAGGCCTCTGCTGTAGATGTGTTGAGGGCCTCACATTAGCTGGTGGATGCTGCCTCATTGGTGGTTCAGTGTTTGAGATATCTCAGGGGTCCAGGTTAATTGAGACTGCTGGTCCTTTTACAGGGTCCTCCTCCTCCTCCTCTACTTCTTCCAGTCTTTCCCTGATTCAACCACAGGAGTCAGCAGCTTCTGTCCATTGGTTGAGTGCAAATATCTACATCTGACTCTTTCTCATTGCTTGTTGGATCTTTCAGAGGACAGTCATGATAGGTCCCTTTTATGAGCAATCCATAGCCTCAGTAATAGTGTCAGGCCTTGAGGAATCCCCTTGAACTGGATCCCACTTTGGGCCTGTCACTGGACCTTCTTTTCCTCAGGATTTTCTCCATTTCCATTCCTGAAGTTCTTTCAGACAGAAACAATTATGGGTCAGAGTTTTGACTATGGGATGGCAACCCACTCCCGCACTTGAGACCCTATCTTTCTGCTGGAGGTAGGCTCTATAAATTCCTTCTCTCCACTGCTGGGCATTTCATCTAAGATCCTTCCCTTTGAGTCCTGTGAGTCTCTCACCTCCCAGATCTCTGGTGCATTCTGGAGGGTCTCCCCTATCTTTTTTGCTTTTCTTTTCTTTTTTACTTTTCTTTCTTCCTTTCTTCCTTTCTTCCTTCCTTCCTTCCTTTCTCTCTCTCTCTCTCTCTCTCTCTCTTTCTTTCTTTCTCTCTTTCTTTCAGGGAGGGGGTTCAGACAGGGTTTTAATAGGTACATTTGCCTGGTCTGTAATTCTATGTACAGCACAGTAGTCTTGAACTCGTTAAGATTATCTGCTTACGCTGTCTCAGTGCTTGGATTAAAGACATCTGCCATGTACCAACTTGCCTGGTTATATCTTCTTTAGATATATGTTAGGGATGATGTGTGCATGTGTGTGCACACATTGTGCAGGTGCAAAGGCCCACTCATGCACATGTGGAGGCCACAAGTTGATGTCAGGAGACCTCTTTTATTGCTCTCCATCTTGTTTTACACATTTGTGTTTGATTGAAAAGAGTTGATTAGTGGATTAGAACAATTGAAAATTAGAATTAGATCTTCTCTTCTTTGTCATTTTACCTTTTATTTCTTCATCTTTGCTGCCAAAGAAAACTGATTACAGTTGGTCTGCTTGCAAGTGCTGGTACATCTTGTAGAGTTAGCAGTGTTGTAAGGTCTCTCCCCTTTCCTCTTGTCCAGAGCCAAGTGAAAAAAATGGAAGATAATTCTCTAATACTGCCATCACCATAAACCCATAGCACCAAGTATATCAAACTCTTCTGTGCAAGTTTCTTTCAAGTCAGTCAAGTATGCCTTCATCATGACCTCTCTGGTGAAGATGTTGAGCTCTGATCCTAGATAGTTCCAATAGTCATTGGCTCATGAAATCAAAACGGTAGGGACAAACTCACAACTACAGTTGTAGCACTATATCACACATGCTAAAATGAGAAGAAAGGGAGACGGTTTAGACAAATAATGAAGAATGAATAGTTCACTATGTTAGGAAAGAATCAAGGCTTGGTCTCAGGGAGTTCCAGTGATTCTTTCCAATTGCCCTAAATAGGATTATGAGATGTTTTTATAAGTGATGTCACTTAAAATGGAGAAACATCCAGAGAACCATACTCATTCAACTATAAAGTAGCCTTATGTTGAATGCTGAACTCTAAAGTAATAAGTGTTTTCAGAATTTATCAGTGAGATGTTCCTTCCCTAGACAATGGTTGATTCCCTACTTTCTTCTAGCTGCACAATATAATAAAAATAGAGTCATCTTGGTGAGAAAATATGACTATTGAACAGTTTTGGAATAAATCTACTGGTAGGAGAATCTTCATAAATAATTACTAAACCTCAGTAATGGCACAGAGGCAAAGATTGAATAGAGAAAGCATGATGCCTGAGTTCAAATCTCAGCACTTCCATATAAAGCCTTGTGTGTTCATGCACTGTGATCTCAGCAGTTTTCAGGGAATGGAGACAGGAGGATTACTGGGGCTACATACATTAGCCTAGTTCTAGTTTCACAGAAGTAATACAGAGTCACATAGCACAACACTGGAAATCTTTTTTTGGCTTCTGCATCTGTGTAGATGCATGGAATTGCATACAAATTCACATACAAAACATAAACACACACACACACATATATATATATGCAAACACACACAAAAGCAGACAAACATGTAAGACTGGCATATAAGAAACTTTGATGAAAATCACAGTACACATTTACAAAAGAGATATTTCTGTGCTTGCAATAGTCATTGACTATGAATGTAAGTGGCCTTCAGCTGACCTCTTCTATATTTATGCAATGCTTACTTGCCTGTTCCTATAATTCAACAAGGAACTGTGATGTAAGGGAAACCTATAGAATCTCAGTAATAGTTAGTTTCCCGTTTTTGTAGGACCAAGTCATCAATACTGACTCTGTTCTTATCAATTTTGAAAAACCCAGCTCTGATAACCTGATGAGACAAAGACCAGCTGGAGGAAATTGACAGGGACCCAGACTTGCTGATTTTGAATGTGATTGTGGTGCAAATCCAAGCAGTGAGACAAGGAAGTCAGACAAAGACAGAATGTTTTACAAACGGGAAGCTTTGCTTTGCATTTCTCTGACAATAGTTCTTGAGTACCAGCCTTCTGTTGATATTCGAATGAGAAGGTTCCATGTATTCAACTACTAATAGCCTCCTGTCCTTGGTCAGTAATGATTTAGTAGGTGAACCAGTAATTCTAAATCTTTATGTATATCAAAGAGAACTCTCTACCACATCCAGCTATCAGCTAAGTTTTCTAGCACTGTGACTTCTTTTTTTTTTTCTTAATTTATATTCTGTTGAAAATTCAAATCCAGTCTTGGTTAAATTTAAGAGTCTGTTCTGCAAAAGTAGTTCTGACTGTGATGGAAGCAAGAGACCCACCAGGCTACCAGGAGTGGGGTTTACTTATAGTTCTCAAGCCTCAGTCAATGTGTTGATAAACACTTTATGCTAAAGGAAGGTAAATTATATATGTAAAACACATTTTATATCTATTGCCTGGAATATTCATATGCTCATTTTATGAAACAATTGTCATATTTGCAAGGACTCCATTTCACATTATTGGGTCTCCCAAAAGCTACCGACCTTCATGTAAAACCGTGATAGTAAATATTCAGAGAATTAATGATTAATTTATGAATACCAGTGGTTCTCAACCTGTAGGTCAATACCCTTTTTGAGGCTCTAACCAGCCTTTCACAGGGGTCTTGTAAGCCCAACTGCATATCAGACATTTATATTACTACTCATATCAGTAGAAAAATCACAGTATGAATTAACAGTGGAAATAACTTTATGATTGGAGGTTACCATAACATGAGCTACTGTATTAATGGCTCAATATCACTTTCCTAAAGGAGACTAAAATATTCTTCTGTATTCTTAGTGTTCATTTCTTCCTGGAGAAAATTTGTAATTTTTAAACCTCAAACATGCTGAGTAGAACTAGCTAATACAGACATTAAAGAATGTCAATTAATGTGACAAAATAAGTTAATGTCAGTTGAAATTTAATAACAGAAAGATTAAATGAGTCAAGGCTTGTTTGCATTATTACTTGCACATGAACAAAGTGCATTTGCACACATTTGCTAAACAAAATTATGCTTACTACAAAACTTTCTAGTATGAAACAATGCTCCAAAAGGAAAGCTGTTTAAAATAAAAATATAGGTGTATGAAAAATATGAATTTGGGTTATGATTGGGCTTAAAGTTTGTGTATATAAAATCACTCTTTTCCTTGATCTAAATAAGTTTTAGCTTTAGGGTAGAAAAAATTAACAAGGCTTAATATTGTTGCCTCTGGTAATAGATTGTAGTTCTTTAGTTTTATCATAGATATGTTGCTACTATAGGAATTTCATATATGCAGACCTTGGCACACTTCATCAAGCATTGTGCCAGGCATTCCGTACACAAGAGACTGGAAAAATACCCAAAGCACAACCATAAATATTTGCTCACATTTCAAACTATTAAAATATCAATAAAGAAAATTTCATAAACATGGTTGGTGATTGAGTTAACCATTGTTGCTGCATTGCCTCATTGTTAGCAGATGGAGCTAAGCAATATCTGCTACTGCTAGACTATGAGATATGCTTCCTATCATGTCAATCAACAAGGTTCTGTGTGCTACAGGAACTGGCCAACAGGAATGGCAACCTGCTCTAACTTCCTAAAGAAGTGAGAACAGGAATCTATTATGTAGCCTTGAAGTATTAGGGTCATAAACTGATAAAATTATCCAAGAAAGCCTTAGAGAAATAAGAATATTCCCTATTTAAACAGAAATATGTGGAGGAATAAATTTCCATTTTTAGTAGCTCAGTTCTTTCCTCCATAAACCCTAAAGGACAATGCTGTTCAATACATCGTTGTAAGAACAAAATTGTGACTGTTTGGTGTGTTTACTCAACCAGTTAATGCTTGTTGTCATGTCTGCCTCTTAAACACATTGAGATCCTGTTAGGTGCTATGATGCCTTTTGTTATTCTTTCTTACAAGGAACTTAGGTAAAGACAGAGAAATTGATGTCAATAGAAGGAGGCAATGTTTTCTTCCCTCAAGAATTCACACACTGATACATATAAACTATTGTGTTTTAAGTAAACTGGGAAACTAAAAGAAGCATTTCATGATTCTACTAAGTGAGAACAAGATTACATAGAATATTATTTAGTATTAAAGAATGCTAGCTTATACATTTGCTGAAACATAATTTGATAACTATCACATTTTCTTGCCAGCTCCATAATAGCATATTTGCTTAAGTTAAAAGCAAATCAGAGATTTTTTTTTCTTTTTTTTTTTTGAGACAGGGTTTCTCTGTGTATTCCTGGCTGTCCTGGAACTCACTCTGTAGACCAGGCTGGCCTCGAACTCAGAAATCCGCCTGCCTCTGCCTCCCAGGTGCTGGGATTAAAGGCGTGCACCACCACCGCCCAGCCAAATCAGAGATTCTTAATGTCATGTGTTGATATTGTCATCTCAAAGAATAAATATTTCCTGATAATTAAACCACTCTTTCAATTCTGAGACTGTAAGATATGAATAATTAAGTCATTTGTGTGCTGATGCTGCATGTGTATGTGGAGGCATTCACCCATGAGGCATACATGAGGGACAAAGAAGAAGTTCTTAAATCTTCCTCTATCACCGACATCCACATAAACATGCCCATATACATATACACATGAGCAAGCATGCACCTGTGCACATACACATACACAAACACACACATAAGTTAAAAAAATAAATAAATCATTTTTTAAAATTGTAGAAAATAAAAACTTTCTAAAGATGAGAAAAAAGAATAAAATAAAGAAAAGAGATAAATAGGATAGGGAAGACAATAAAAACAAAATTCATCCTTTAAATGATTAGTAACATATGACAAATGACAGAAAGACAGGGGCTTCAAACAGAGAACAATGGAAAACAAAAGCCAGTATGTTGGTTAAGATTATATATGGTGTGCTCCTCTCTCTCTCTCTCTCTCTCTCTCTCTCTCTCTCTCTCTCTCTCTCTCTCTCTCTCTCTCTCTGTGTGTGTGTGTGTGTGTGTGTGTGTCTGTATGTGTCTGTATGTGTGTATATCTGTGTGTGCATACTCATGTGCCAAATGAAGATGATAGAGGGATTCAGAAGTGTCACCACACTTCTGTAATGAGCTTAGTGAAATCATTCAATTCCTAGAAGAAATGTTTGACCAGTAGCCTAACAAATGGGACTTGATTCATTCAAAAAGGATCTAAAAGGAGAGTGGGGAATATGTGTCATTGACTGGAAGGCTAAACCATGACTCTATCTGGCTTTGCATTATGGGAGAGTTATTCTAGCATGCTTTTATATAAGATATCAGAAAAGCCTTTCTGGTGTTTATGGAAGGCAGTGCGGGCTCATACATTCCACATCTCCTAAATCAGTGGAGTTCAAGTTCTTTACTGGGTATTTCAAGACAGCAGCTGTCATAAGTATCTGCTTCCCACTCTGAGGTTTTCACTTGGTAGGGTGAATCTGGGCAGAAGAGCTAATAAGAGTGCATCTTACTGAGGGAGGAACTCATGAGACGCCATCCTTCCTTGTGATGTTAATGACAGTTACTGGATTGCCAAGGGAGAGGGAGTCATTTCCTTCACTGGGTATCTACAGGTATGTTTCCCAGATTCCAGTAAATAGGCCTCACCCTTCCTCATACAAGCAGCCCTGTTTAAGTCAGTGAGTCACAAAAAGACATGAAAGTAGGAAGAGAAATGTCTGGAAAGAAAGTGTTCAACAGGTAGCGGGGAGGACAGGCAAGAATAATGTAGGGAGATAAATAGGGTAAATATGTTTCATATATGTACATGAAATTATTAAGAAAAGATCTTTGTTCCAAAGAGCCACTGGCACCAAAAAGTATTCATGGACTACTCGAAAAATGGTGGACCAAGAGATGGTCTGGGTAACCCATTCATTTATGGTCATCCCAGACTCTCCCTATGTTGGGTCAAGATTTACTCCCCAGGATGGGGGCCCAGATACACTTCCTGCCTGACAAGTTGCAACTAACTGGCCCAAAAAGAGAACCCATGAGTGGAGAGAAGACTTCTCCTATTGACCTTGGCTGGGAGCTGAGACAACCTGCTTTACAGATGGGAGCAGCTTTCTCCATGCTGGTCAGAGACAAGCTGGTGCTGCTGTGGTGGACGGCACAAAGGTCATCTGGGCTGAACTTCTATTCCCCACACCCAGGCTCATCAGTGCAGAAAGCAGTCTTAGAAGTTGGGGCTGGCAAGAAAATTAACATCTACATAGACAGCAGGTATGCCTTTGCCACAGCCCATGTCCACAGGGCTGTATACTAAGAGAGAGGACTGTTCGCATCAGAAGAAATCTCAGATCTCTTGGATGCCCTGATGAAGCCAGCATCTGTGAGTACTATTTGTTGCCCAGGACACGGGCAGGGAGGAGACTCAAGATAATAACCAGATCAATAACAGATCAAGTGGTTCGAGAAACAGCTATACAGGAGCCTATCCTGGTTATGGGCCTACAAGAGACACCCACTAGAGAATGGGACTAGATTAAGAGATGGCCTCACTTAAAACATACAGAAGAAGAAAGGACTCAGATTGTTAGCCACCCTACCAACTATTACCTGGAGAAAAAAGGACAATGGCACACACAAGAGGGAAGAACTATGCTCCCCAGAAAGCAAGCAGAAGACTTACTAGACCAAATGCACAGATAGACTCACTTGAGAGATAAACACATCCAAGCAGTCAAGAGATCTAAGACATATAATAGACCTCAGGTTTTGGGCCAGAGAGATAATAGAACAGTGTAAAGTATGCCAGCAAGCAAATGCTTATGAGGCCAAGAGTGAACAGAAAAAAAAAAAAATATCTAGAGGAAAGCAGCCTAGAGTATATTGAGAGGCCAATTTGCAGAAGTTAAGCCAAGAAAATATAGATACCCTCTAGTATTTATAGATATTATCTCTAGATGGGTTGGGGCTTTCCCCCACCAAGCAGGAAACAGCTACTGTGGTAACCAAGATGATATTAGAAGAAATCTTCCTGAGGTTTTGAGTGCCTGAGGTAATTGGATCAGATAACGGTCTTGGTTTTGTTTCTAAGGTACGTCAGAGATTGTCAGAGATATTGGGGTCTAATTAAAAGTTCTATTGTTCATACTGTCCCCAGAGCTCAGGGCAGGTAGAGAGAATGAACAGAACCCTAAAAAGAGACCTTAACTAAATTGCCCTCGGAAACTGACGCTGGCTGGGTAGTGTCCCTTATCCTGGGTCTGTTCCAAGCCCGGAACACCCCTCTTGTGTGAGACCCCAGCTCTTGACTTACACCCCCCACCCCGAATTGACTTTGCAAGATTGTACGCTTTCCAGATCAGACACCAGGAACTGTTGTCTGCACTTAGTGATCTGTATAACACAGGTACCCCAGAGGTTCCACATGAGTAAACAAAGTAAAGGAAGCTGTTTCTGGTGACCATCCCAACCTCTGTTAAAGTACATAGAGTAACTGCCAGACTTCACATAACTCAGACTAGCACCTGCACCTGATGCTGAATCAAGAACATCCAGACACTTGAGCAACCCCCTCAAGCTCAAGATCACCTGCTATTCTACAAGGCCAATGAAACAATTATATGGCTATGATGTATCTTCTCTCCTGTGCTGAGCCTCAACACCCCGCACAACCTTACCAAAGTGACTTGGCAAGTAACAGCAGGCCTTGACTCCTGGAACATCCCCACCCTAGAGAAACAGGGGTGGAGAAACCCAAATGTCCAGTACAAGGGACTTTTGAATCTAAACTGTGTCACAGAAGCAGACTTAGAGGATGGGGTTTAGGGTATGTACACCCAAAGTTGAGAAGTATCCTGTGAGAAACCCCATACATGTATGCTCCTGAGATGAGAGAAGCCGACAACAGGACCACCAGTATATGTATATATAGAGACAGCTACATTTTTGTATTACCTAAAGATATAGAAAATTGAGAAGTACATACTGGAGACCATACCGGGGGGGGGGGGTGTAGAAAAAAAGATAGTTAAAGATTCAATGGCAAAGATATGGTTTGAGTCTTGGTTTAACTTCTACCTCCCCTTAATTTACTACCTTGATTTCTACATTGTTAGAACCACTGATAATTTTGTTCCTGCATCTGACTTTAAGCCCTTACATTTCAAATTGCTTAGTTAAAGTTGTTAAAAATCGTATTATGCTTAGACAACAATATCATGCTGTACACCAAGAAGACAACTTGTGATTCCAAGATTGGAATCAGCCACAAGAAAAAGGGGAGAATGTAGGAATTTTAGGTCTCAGTTTAAACTTAAAATTAAACGAATCTCAGGTTTCAGTTAACTTAAAAATTAACTGCCCCCCCCCAAATTAACTGCCCCAGGACACATCTCAGGAGGAGCACATTCCTTAGCCAGAGGACACCTGATAGATTAACATTCAGAGGAAGAAGGGAGAGGCTGATTAACATTCCTCAGAATACAGGGAAGGGGACCCATCTGTGGATGGAAAAGTGGAAAAGGCCCAGAGCACATAGACACATTCTGCAGGAAGGACCAACCCTTGCCACTTACAGACAAGGGAGGTCCTTGCCACCCCATTCCCCAAAGTCTGATCAGTTTAAAAGTCACACTATTCTGCCAATCATATTGTGCCTAGTCACTGTTCTCTAGTCCACCCCTTAAACTGTATAAAAACTGTTCTCAGCTTTGGCTTGGTGTTCCTCTTGCCTGCGTGTGAGGGAACCCCAGTGCACTAGCTATTATCAATAAACCTCATGTTTTTTCAGTGGAAAAAAAAAAAGAAAACAGATTGCAAACAAGTATCACATTGTTATTAAAATTATTTTAATGTCCATTATTTTTATTATAGAATCTTTGGATACTTATTGTGAGGCTGGATGTCTAGTCACATATTCCCTAGACATTTCTCCTAAAATAGTCTTATTGTAAATTCTAAGTTGAAAAGAATGTTGCGGGATGAATTACTCTTTGTTAGCAGTGGTTTTCGTTCAACCTTTCCCCATATCTTGCCTACATGGCAGCTGGTTAAGAACTTAGAAGTAAATCATGAGATTCTCTTGTGTATGGTGAGCTTTTTTCCCCCTTTCGGTGTGTTCAAGTTTTTATCATTAGCAATCCAGGATTTTAGTTTGAAATATATGATGTAGAAAGGCTGAAGAGCTCTCTGTGCTTAGCCTACTTTGAGTTTATTGATCTTTGTAAAATACAGAAAAGGTTTCTTCAAATCTGAGACTTAGAGATATTGCATCATTGTATCTTTTTCAGCTGGACTTTAGTCCCTTTCCTGTTTCCTCTTCCTCTGTGTTCTTTGCCATCATGTGTTTGATGTTGTGTCCTGCTTTCTTTATGTTGTGTGTATATTTCTTTCTTATATTTTTTCTTTGATTACATTTTATTATTTAAAACAATTTTTAATTTAAACATATTTTGATCATATTCTTCCCTTCCCACATTCTTCCAGATCCTCTTCCCCTCCCTCCCTACTCAATTTTAATTTCTTCCTGATAAAAAATCAAAAACAAAAGCCCACTATAGCACTGCCTCAATCAAGAAATAGAAATAAAATCACACTCAAAACCAACTCAACAAAAAACTGCAGCAAAATAAAAACACAGATGAAACACACACACACACACACACACACACAAGAACTATAGAATCCATTATGTGTTCATCAACTATTCCTGAATGAGGCCTGTCCTAGAATGGTTGAAATACCTTGTGTCACTTTATTGGAATAAACTGATGTTTCCTATCCCACCTAGTATGAATGTCAGTTCAGCTGTTAATCTTTACCCTAAAGGCTAGATTTTTATCCATCCACTCATTAATTCAACAACAGAAGGAAAGAGCCCAAGAGAAGACACAGGAATGAGAGATCTACTTGTTTTTATGCTCGGGAATGCTGGGGGAAAAACCTGGTGCAGCCTGGTGCAGGTCCTGTGCATGTAGACTCAGGCCCTATGAGTTCATGTAATCTTTGCTCGTGCTGATTTTAAAGGTTTTTCTGCAGCCTGGTGAAGCTTGGTGCAGGTCCTGTGTATGCTGCCTCAGGCCCTGTGAGTTCACATGGGCTTAGCTCATGTTCATTTAGAGGATTTTGTTTTCTTCCTGTCATCTATCATCTCTAACTTTTACACTATTTCTGCCTTTTCCCTTTCAGGATTTCCTGAACTCTGAGAAGAGAAATTTGATGTAGACATTCTATTTAGAGTTAAATGTTCCCAAGCCTTTCTCTTTCCCTGCATACTGTCTGGTGGTGGGTCTCTGATTTGTTCCTATCTACTGCAAGAGGAAGCTTCTCTAATGCTCCTCGAGTCTTATCCACCTCCGGACTCTTCCCTTCCTCCTGCCACCATCTCTAGTGAGCCACACGGATCTTACTCTCCTACCACTCCTCCTCCCACTTGTTACTCTATCCCACACCGCAAGTCCAGCCAGTATATACAGACCTCTCCAGCCAGGGAAACAGGTAGCTTCCTGCAGACCTTCACCTCTTCTTCTGCTCCCCCAAAACTAATTCACCAATCTCATTCCCAGTTCTCTAAGAGACCATCTGCTGCAGCCTCCATTCTTACCCTGCCTATCTCTCTAGTGGATCCTATAGATTCCTCTGCTTATAGCCTCCCTTGTTCGATGCATTTCCTTATCCCAGTCCCCAACTCTAACAGGCATGTCCCGGGAACCCATCGGCCATGCTGGGCAGGGAAACAGGTGGGCTAAATGCAGAGCTCCATGTCTTCCTCTGCCCCTCCAAATCAATTCCCTCTCATCCCCAGCTCTGCACCAGAGTACTTGCTACAGCAAGTACTGCCTGACCCTCCTGCCCCGATCTGCTGTGGATCACATAGAACCTTCCACTTCAAATGTCCTTCCCCCAACTCATTGCCTTGTCTCAGCTTCCATCTGCAGCAGGCAATCCCTGGGAAAACACAGGACACTCTGACCAGGGAAGCAAATAGGCTAACAAGACCTTCGCCTCTCCCTCAGCCCCAGCTCTGTAATTAACTTGTGGCCTCTCTTCATGCTCTGACCCCATTTCCATGGAACTAAATAAATAGACCCTTTTATCCCTCTTGTGAAGCCCATCACTCCAAGCAGATCCTCAGTCCTAAGTCTCAGGTCCCCATACGTAGAAATACATTTCTTTTTCTCGTTAGGTTGACTATTCTCTGCTGCCGTGCTTTGGAAACACTAACACAAATCTCAAATGGAGGCTTTATATGGTGAATTTTGTTCATTTATGTTATTCTATATTTCACTTCAAAAATTTCTACGTTGTTCTTTCTAATAATTTTTACTCCATTTGCAGCATCATTCTCAAACACCGTTCTCTATTTGTATTATTCTATATATCCTTTTACTATTTACGTATTGCTACCATGTATCGGAACACTTTCAGAGCTGCTTTGGCGATTTCATCTCTCAGGATGGAGTTCTCTTTACTTGCTTTTCTCCCTCCTTTTCTCCTTTACATAGTTTATATATTTTGGTTAGAAATAAGACATTTAAAATAATATTCATGGCATGTAGACATGGCTCAGAGGTTAAGAGAACTCGCTGCTCTTGCAAAGGAACCAGTTTTGATACTTAGCGCTGCTATTGGGGCTCACAACTATGTGGAAACACAGTTGCAAGAGATCCAATGCCCTCTTCTGGACTCCAAGAAAGAGCCAAACGTATGTAATAGCACATACACACATGCTGGAAAAATACATTTGCTTTTCACAAACTATTTATTTTGGTTTAAATGTATCTAATGTTTTATTCATCTGAATTTTATTTATCAAAAGTAATAAGGATACTCTTAGTACTTTGTATCTGTGAATCTCTCATTCCCTGTCAACTGAAATTTCAAACCATAACAATTTGCATTTATTGGAGGGCACCATTTGTAAATTTATCCATCCTCCAATACTAAAATATTTTAACAGATGTATTTATTTTTATTTTATGTGTGTGTAAGAGTGCCTGCATTTATGTATGTGCACATTTGGATGTCTGATACACATAAAAAAGAGAATGTTGGTTCTCCTATAATTGGACTTACAGGCTGCAAAGGGGATGCACTACCTGATATGGGTCCTGGGAAAAAACCTGGATCCCCTTCCAGAGTACTCCAAAAAAATCTTTGTCCAAATTATTTTTAATAACAGATGTTTTATAACACATTTTTAATAAGTACAATGTTACAATGTTTTTTGTTATATTCAACTGTCAGAAACACACTGTTTAATCCTGCAAGTTTTTTCTCTTCTAACTATACTAACACTAAATCCAATCAAGAAAATAAAAAAAAAATCACTTCTCTAGCTCAGTTTTGATGATAACAGGACTTATGTGAAAATAAACTTCATTTTGAGACTTGTACCATCAACTTGTATCTGATTTGATCCAGTGTTTTTAATTTATTTTAGTAAGCAGCAAGATAGCACAAAAGTCAAGATAAACTTACTAATATTTAAATTAAAGGGGACATTTGTTGTTTTTAATTTTGTAAAAGTAAAAGTCATTGCCTATAATGTAGCAGAGACACTCTGGGGAAAGTTAAAAATGTTGAGTTCATAAACTTCACAGATTCGATGACTTCAAGGTATTTTGTGATACATTTTCTACTCCTGGGAACACATTGCCCTGGAAGAGATTGCACCATGAAATTGGTTCAGGGATTATGCATTTGTCTATTTTAAGACCCAAGAGACTGCTGACAAGCCCATCACTAAGATGAAGGATTTGGTACTGAAGTACCCATGCTGGGTTTTTTTTTTTTTTTTTTGGAAAAATTGAAAAAGAAGATACTAGAAAGTTTGGTACTGTTCCTATAAAGTCTGACTTAAAAGCAGACATAAAATAGCCACCAAAAGATCAGCTAGTGCCTCAGAGTTTCAGAAGAATAAGGACAGCTTCCTCCTCCTCCACCTCCTCCTCCTCTTCTCCTCTTCCTCCTCCTCCCCTCCCTTCCTCTTCCTTTCTCTTCTTGTCCCTTCCTCCTCCATTTCCCCTTCCCTCTTCCTCTTGTGTATCTCAATAAAAATAGCATAAATAGAACTTCAACAAGCGCAAAAATTTTGTAAATATACCACTTCAATATCTGATTACATAGCTATTTTATGGGCTGGAGATTATTACAAATTTTTTTCTCATTTATTTTGCTCGTCTCATGAAATTGAACTTGTCATAGCCACATCTTAGCTTTCAAATTTGTTAAGTTCATCCATGAGAATAAAGTGAAGTTGGGGCTGTAAAGAAGTGGTTCACTGGTGTAGAATGTTAGGTGCTTCTCCAGAGAAATGGAGGTGGTAAGACACTCTAGAGAAAGTTAAAGATGTAGGAATGAATGGAGAACCACTCATTATCTAGCATCCATATGGGGTGGCTCACAATCACCAGTCATATCCTCCATAGGCGCTAACACTCACACACTAACCCCACTGAGGAGAGGGAAGTATGTTGTAGCCTAGAGCTTCTATAGAAACAGTCATTACTAAATAGGCCAGGTCCTTGGCCTGCTGGCTAAGAGCGTGGAATCCCCATTGTTACAGCCCTTGCTGCTTGCCCTGCTTGGAGATGGATAGTGCAGGGCAGAGGAACTACTGAGGCTACAAGCAGAAGGTGAGCCTGGTGAGCTGTGTGGTGGCCAGCACCAAAGACAGGGAGGTTATGGTAGCCAGGAGCTCCCATGGATCCTATTCTAGGATTCATTTAGTAGCTATATCATGCTGACTCTGGGCAACAGTAAGATATCAGAAAGGACTGTCAGTAATTGTTCAGTATTTATGATGCTTCAATAACCTGAAACGGTGAACCAGACTAGTGTCTTATTGCAATGAGTATTTGTGTATTTGCACATAAAGCTGTTTGGGAACACACACACACACACAGAGAGAGAAAGAGAGAAAGAGAGAGAGAGAGAGAGAGAGAGAGAGAGAGAGAGAGAGGGGCACAAACTGCAGTTTGCTATGCCACTTCTATGAGCAATTCAATGGAGAGGTAGGAAAGAAGGAGAAATGGAAGGGCGCATATGTAGTAGAGAGAGACAAAACTGGAATTTCATGGTGGTGATACGTGTGGGTGGGGGTCCTGTGGTTACTGAGTAGGGCCAGCAGTGTGGTGTGCAGCAGCCTCAAACTCTTGCAGGTTCTGCATGCCCCCCCACACACACACACAGACAACAAACACATGATCTCCTTGCCCTTGTTCTTACCAAGACATGATGTCAGAGGTGGAGAACCATTCACCTTCTAGACTGATCCCTTTTAAAAGACCTCCATGGTCCATGTGCCCTCCTACCCCAAGAAGCTATATTTGTGTTCATGGTCTATGTAGATGTGTATGGTCTATGCTGCTACTGAAGGCTGTGTTGGCATCTGTTATCCTTGCTGCCCACAGAGATCATGTTGATGTCTGTGGTCTATGCTGTTGCCTGAAACCATATTTATGTTCCTGGTCCATTTTACTGCCTGAAGACAAATGAGTGTCTGTGGTCTAGGCCTGCGGCCTGCATCTATGTTGCTATCCATGGTCTCTGCGCCACCGAGGTCTATGCTGATGTTTGTGATTCTTGTTGCTTTTAGAGGTCTTTGGATGTCCATAGCTTGTGCCAAAGGCCATGATGGTGTCATGATTTGTGCTGCAGCTGAGGGCAGCATTGATGTCTATGATTTGTGCTGTAACTAGAAATCATGTGGAAGTCCATGATTTATGCTGCCACTGACTTAAAGAGCATGAAGCTTCTCATGCAGTGGTATTGATGACCGCAGATTCACAGTTAAGAATGAAAAACACAAAAGACTTCTGTGACAATTGCTTCCCTCTCCTCAACCACTCTTAAAAGCAAACAAACAAGCAAGCAAACAAACAAACAAACAAACAGCAGGGTAAACTGAAAGCCATTGAAGGTTAGTCTTAAAAATTGTTAAAGGGATTCTCAAGAATAGTTCTTCCATATTTAAGGGCTTCTAGTAGAGATGGAGAAGGGAAGGGACTGTTTCTTTAAGATGTTGCCCACTGACAGTGTGACCACGCTCTAGTGAGTATATGGGCAACACAAATTGGGAGTGATATATTGCTTCTCCTCCTCCTCCTCCTCCTCCTCCTCCTCCTCCTCCTCCTCCTCCTTCTCCTCTCCTCCTCCTCCTCCTCCTCTTCCTCCTCTTCCTCCTTTTCCTCCTCCTCCTTCTTTTTTTCTTCTTTTTGTGTGGGTAAAATCACATGACTAAGGGTGTACCTGGGGGACTGGGAAATGAGTGTAATTGGCATGTATTACATAGAATTCCTAAATAATCGTGTAGGGGAGGAAAGGTAGAGAAAGTGAATCTGGTAGAAGTTGAAGGAGAGGGAACATATATAATATGAAAATTTATTTCAAAGAATTAATAAAATAATCTTTATAGCAAGAAAACTCTCTTAATGTGCACTGTGAGTCATCACATGGTGAATTATTCCTTAATATGTAATTGAAGGTTCTGTGTTTGCTTTCATAGAGTATCATACCACTACTGAGGGCAAGTAGTGCCAACCCACCCCATTTTG
The DNA here is from genome assembly GCF_004785775.1 of Grammomys surdaster. NCBI lineage: Eukaryota > Metazoa > Chordata > Mammalia > Rodentia > Muridae > Grammomys > Grammomys surdaster. The sequence continues at coordinate 55,331 of NW_021627847.1, forward strand.
AATATTGACAGTAAGCTTGAGATTAGCAGTGTGTAGATCTCATGGAAGTCTTGTGGTAAGAAAAGCGATTATCCTTTCTTTAAGGTAAATTCTCCCATGAACAGTTTGGAATTTGTATGTCATGAAGAAATTAATTCCCTGGTTTGTTCTATAACATAGCCAGTCAGCTTTGAATTATCTTTTATTGAGGATCACTTATTCATTTTCAGCAGTGATACTCAGTGTTATACATTTTTTCCCAGATCAACAAACAGGTTCCAGTCTTAGTGACTGGCTCATCAACAAACAGAAATGTACAGGGGTTCAAATAACAGAAGAAGCACCAGGAAGAAATAATGACTAAGTATACTTCCAAGGACAGATAGGTTTAATATAAATCAATCAACAAAATAACTTTGTAACAACCTTGAAGAATTAACGCAACAGAAACTTATTTTGTGAATCATGGAAACTGTGAGTAACAAGACATTAATAATATTCTTTTTATTTTCTCCAGCTATTCTTCATGAATTGGAGAAAAGAAATATAAAGAAATTTAGAAAAGTTGAATGATACTTCATATTTTAAATTTTGTTTTTAATTATGAGCCAATGCATATGTAGTGTTCCCCCAGTCTATCTGAAAAAGTAAATTGTATAGGCTAGGGAGATTGCCTAGTTTTGTAAAAGTTTGCCATGGATGCATGAAGGCCTGAGTTCCATCTCCAGCATTATTATGAAAAGTATAAATAAGCTTATGTTCTCAAGCCTAAGAAAGCTGAGACAGATGGATCTCTGAGGCTCCCTTTCCAGCCAGTCTAGCTAACTGAATGAGTGAGTCTAAGGGCCCAATGAGCAATCTGATCAGAAAACAAAAGTGGACAGCTCTTAAGGAGGGACAATTGAGGTTGACCTCTGGATTCCATGTGTGCATGTGCAAACCCCCCGGGGGGGGAGGGGAGAGAGAGAGAGAGAAAGAGAGAGAGAGAGAGAGAGAGAGAGAGAGAGAGAGAGAGAGAGAGAGAGAGGAAAGAGAATGAGAATTACACACACAACTTATGGGTGTTTTTCTAGAAGTATTATGTTTAAAAATATCAAAAAGAAAGTGTAACAATTTAATGTGTTTCTTAAATTTGTACCATTCATGTCTTATTGTTAAACATGTGGTAAAATAAATCTTTTTGCTAATCAAACACATGAGGTTGGATTTGACTTCATGAATGCTTATGAGATCTGTCTATGTTTTGCTGGCTTTAAATTTATTTTCTTTAAACACTACATATGTTTCTTTATAAGCTCCTGAAGAATATAAGAAGCATGTATAATATTACTAGTATCTATATAAACACAAATACCTCATGAGTTGATACAAATATAGTGCTTGCATGGTAGTGTTATGTTTGTAAGTTTATCATTATAGTACTTCATTGCAAACCAATCCCAAATTAGATTACCTTAATAATAAACATTTACATACTCTGCAAGTTAGAGGGTCTGCGATTTAACTTAGGCAAGACTGAGTTATTATCTGGGCAGAGCTCCATCACTTGTTCATGGGTAGGGCAATCTGTTGACCTAACTGATCTTGGCTCCGCAGTAGGAAACTGAGTTCTGCTTCTTCCTTTGGATACTTCCACTCTAGCTCTGTCCTGACCTCTTAAAAGTGTTAAGGAGAAGAAAGACCCAAGGCAAAGGAGATCTCTGATGTCTATCCATGTTGCAATACCACTTCACTCTTGTGTATTATGGGACAAAGGTGGGTGGGCAAGACCAAACTCAAAGACAGAAAGATGTCCTTATGGAGAACCTGAAAGTCATCTGGCAATGGCAGGGACTGAAGTGGAGAAAATGTCCCACTGAAGCAGCCTGTCCATCTCAGTTACTAAAGAAAAGCTATTAAAAGATGTGTGTGTGTGTGATTTTATTAATTAGAATCACACAACAAAGACCAGAATTGAAAAAATATTAGTCTAAAACTTGAGTTTAACTCTGGGTATTTAAACAATTCCCTATGTACAAATATATTAAATGAAAATTACAGTTGTCTTTTATATTCCACTCCTGATTAACACCTGTCTCAGGACATTTTGGTGTGCTGACTTCATCCTCACACACCCATTTTCCTCTGACAAGAAAAGCACAGATTATAACAGCTATTCTCCCCCTTTCGTTCTATGCTAAACTTCTAAGTTTAAACAATACTAGATATTGAACTAGGGTGTCGTTTATACCAGGCAAGAACCACTAAGCCGCTGGGTGGTGGTGGCGCTTGCCTTTAATCCCAGCACTTGGGAGGCAGAGGCAGGCGGATTTCTGAGTTCAAGAGTTCGAGGCTAGCCTGGTCTACAGAGTGAGTTCCAGGACAGCCAGGGCTATACAGAGAAACCCTGTCTCAAAAAACCAAAAAAAAAAAAAAAAAAAAAAGAAAGAAAGAAAGAACCACTGAGCTACAGCTCCTCAAGGCTACTTTTAATGTAATTTCAAGTTTTACACTTTTTTATTTATGTAGTCTGTGGTGTTGTGTGTATGTGTGTGTGTGTACATGTACTATAGTGTAGATATCAAGGTCAGAGGACAAGTTGTGGTAGTCAGTTCTGCCCTTCTACATGTGTTCTAGGAATGAAATTCAGGTCATCAGGCTTATCACAATAACATTTATCTACTGGACCATCTCATTTGCTCCCAATTCAATTTTTACTAATCCACATGCTTTAGTCTGTATAGAACTGTGTTGCTGACCTTTCTACTTAGACGTGCTATTTTAAACAGAAACTGGAGGGTTATTTTTAAAATACATAATGACTAACCTTCACTCACCCCAACTCATCTGCTAAATGTGTTCATATTTTGACCATGTTTTATGTCTTTAATAGGTAATAAGAAATGGAGTAAGGTCTCATTTCATAAATTTTTACAAACTATACATTTTCTTTTTAAAAGTTGCTTGCGTTATACACTATACACGTTTTTTATATACCCTTATATTCTTATATGTATGGTAACTAGCTCGATAATTTTAATAAAATTAATTAGCAAAACTTATGTGTGTGACTATAGATAATATATCCAGCTGTTTATTAGAATTTGCACAATTTGTATAGCTAATATACAACATAAATGTTGTCCCGATTTTGCTACTCTTTTTTGAATAAAACATTCTAATATGACTTATCCTTCTTACAAACAATTAAATTTTTTTTGTTGTTTTAAAATTAAAATGAAACTATGCTACCAAGTAAAACTTCCAGTTCCAGGTCTGAGTTACAGCTTGTTAAGTGGTTGGTCAAAGGCATCTCATAGATTCCCTAAACATCACAAGCTATTATCATTGCTACTGATTACCCTCCATAACCAGATAGTAAGGCCCTATTATTGAAAACATGAGTTTCTTATGTCATCGAACATGGAGAAATCCAGTTGTAGCCCAACAAGAACCTTTACTCCTACTGACTAGCATCCATGTTGCTGGAAAGTACTTTGCACACTACTTGAGAAGAAACATAATCATCAATGTAATCTTACTATAAACTCTTTAACTACATACTACAATGACCTGTTGAGACAAGAGTTAAACCAATATTATGGAAGTAGGCAACCACTTTTTAATTGGGTTTAAGGCCCATGACATGAAACAGAACCTGTACTTGACACTGGTAATGTGGACATAGCCTAAAACTACATAAGTAATGGGCCCTAGGGAAAATCCTACTATTATTATTCTGCTAAAGGAACATAGCAACAAAATGACTTCTAATGATATGTTGCTGCATCCTTAGATCAGAACATTGCTCACCTCTTATCAGAGAGGCTGCTTCTTGAAGTAGACAGTAATTAACACAGAGACACACCACTAAATAATGCACAAAGAATAAGAAACTTTGAGGTGCCAGTTTTAAATGGTATATCTTTATCAAGCTCCTCCCTACAAAGCTCAGGGATCTATGAAGAAGAAACAGAAAGATTGTGAGAGACAAAGGTGGTGGGTGACTCCAAGGAAACAGTATCATTCAGACAAAGCAGAACTGATATACATAGGAGCTCACAGAGCCTGTAACAGAACACACAAGACCTGCAGGGATGGGTTCAAACCAAACATTCCATCCAACACTGAGAAAGGAAAGTGGACACAAAGGAAGTGGACCTCTCATTGATAACTGAGAGGTCATCTGCAGTTCATACATGCTAGAAAAGGAATACATCAGTTTTCGCTAATGGAGTGTGGCTGACATACCCAGCCACACTCCAGGGCAGACTCCATGCCTAGAAAAAGCTGACCAAAATAAAACACTGTGTGTGTGTGTGTGTGTGTGTGTGTGTGTGTGCGCGCGCGCGTGCGCGTGTGTGTCTGTGTGTCTGTGTGTGTGTCTGTCTGTCGTGTGTATGTGTGTGTGTTTTGTTTTTTATTTTCTATTATTTTTATTTTTAGTGTGTTTACTATTATTTTGTAGAAAATGAAAGGACTTTATTAGCAGGGTTAGGAAAATCATATTCTGAAGTTTGCAGAGTATTAGCATCGTATTATAGGCAACATGATAGCATCTTAGAGGGAGAATTTCCAATTTTAAAGGACAGGGGAGTTTATAACTATTATAAGTCTTATTGTTTTGTGTTAGAAGGGGTCAGGTGAGCTTCATACTAAGTGATGAGCTTGGCCTAGCCTGTATGTCAAGAGTCACAAGGCAGAAAACACTAAGTCAGAAAACACTAAGGTAAGATTGTAATTTAAACTGCCATAACATTTTATTTTTTTATTATCCCTGTCTCTCATGTGATGTCTTTTTAGAAGGTCTGGGGCAGAGCCACAAGAACCAATCCTAGATTCTATACTTAACTTGAGGGTCTAGATCTAACGTATAAGAAAATTCATTTCATAGCCTAGAGCAACTGGGAATTGCCTATTCGATGGTGAGCCACAAGTATTTCTCCAAAGTGAATGTTGTTCAATCACATGTGATCTTGAAGACCACCCCCCCATCCACCCATCAAAAATCTGGCCAAACTCTTTCTCAATCTCTGAGACAGAGAATAAAGTGTTTATTTTGAGTTTTGTTTGTTTTTTAAATTGTTTTTCTTTTCTTTGAGAGAGACAGAGAGAAAAAAACATGGAGTTGATTGAGTAAGGAAGTGGGAAAGACTTGCTATATGTTAAAGGAGGAGAAAGAATATGATCAAAATTTATTGTGCGCATCGTGTGGTACAAACTGGCAGTCAGAAAACACCCAGGCGTCTGCCAGCTGCCATGAATGTAAGCAGTGGGCACCACTCAGATGAACAAGTATGTGGTGGAGACAGGAGGAAGAAAGATCTAGAACAGTTTGTGTACAATGAAGAGAGGGAAAACTGGAGAGACAAGGATGGTGAGGAACAGCCTGGCATGAGTATTCTGTGCTGCCACCTGAGTCCAGGATGATGTCTGAAGGCTGTGCAGAGCTGGCCCTGCCCTCACCACCTGCAGCACTCTGGAGAAATAACCCCACCCCTACTCTTGTGCTACTCTTGTGACCTGAACCCAACTGGCAGGCTGACCAATTCATAGAGGCATAGATCCAGGACTTTGAGTTGGCCTACCCCAATATCTATCCCATCTTTTGGTTTTCTTTTAAATGAAGTTTTTAAGGGAGGAGAATGGATATTGAGGCATAGGGAATTGGGATGGGATGCATGATTTAAAGTTGACAAAGAACCAATAAAAAGTTAAAAAATATATTGTGTGGAAAAAATAATAAGTATTTTCAAAAAAGTGCAAGTAGAGTAATAAAAAGTAAATAAGAATTATTTTTAAGTGTGAAATTATAATAGATTTCAGAATGATATACAGAAATCTCAGTGCCATTTTGATGTTGGAAATACATTCATATTTCCTGTATCTTCTATCCTTGGAGGAAACTTTATCAACATACATATCAAAATAGGTCAAAAGTGCATTAGAGTCACCAGAAATTATAAAGCCAGTAGGTCCAGCAGTGTAATTATCACACATTATCCTTCTCAAATACAACTCCAGCAGCAAAGCTAAGAGTCTAGTTAATATCTGTTCCTTGCCTTGTGTGACGACAACCATCCTAATGTTTCTACCTATTTAAAATGCTCTCCCAGGTGAGGTAGCAGAGAACTTTCTGATTTCATATGGAAAATACTATTCATGCTCTTGAGTAAATTATAAAACCCTACACTACAACTGAACTACTACATTATATGATTGCAATCTTTGCCAAACACACAATACACACAGTAGTCTGGATGATTAAAAGAAGCCATTGCAGCTTCCTTCGTAGTTCCATGACTTGATTTTCCTGAGAATTTGAATACTCATGTATTTAATATACATACATTTAGGCATATAGCAAGTGAGCCAACAGATGATATGTTCATAGAATTTAAAGAATGTTTAGAAGAATGTAGACAGAGAACTTGTTGTTTTGTTTTTCAAGATGGTGTTTCTCTGTGCAGCCTTGGCTGTCTTCGAACTCACTCTGTAGACCAGGCTGACCTCAAATTCACAGAGATCCACTTACCTCTGCCTCCCTGCTGATATTAGAAGTATGTGTCACCACTGCCCAGCAATTTATGTGTATGTGTGAGTGTGTTTGTGTGTTTGTACATGGGTGGGAGAAGGGAAACAATGCCATGGTTTATATGAGCAGATGTTGTTCTTTGCCCTCTGTTTAAGGCAGAGCCTCTTGTTCACAAATATACTATGTACATAGTTGGCTTGAGCATTTCTGGAGATTCTTCTGTCTCCATCTCCTATCTCCACATAGAAACACTAGAATTATAAACTTGTTCTCCACCTTCAGCTCTATCCATCATTAAATGAGTTCTAGAGATCTAAATCATGTTCTCCTGGTTGCATTGCAAGAATTTTACCACCTCAGTTCTTTTCCTAGACCCTAAGACAAAATACTGGCTATAGTGAAATATGCATGTAACAAGAGTCCTAAATTACATGTTGTATATCAAACAACTTCAGAGTATTCCTATCTACAATTATAACTAAAATATATAGAGAATATTTGGTAACTTACAAAGTATTTTTGAAATGTTGTATATAATTTTGCACAATTCTAATAATTAGAAAAACATCTTAACTATGAAATTTGGGAAGTGAGGCATATTTAACTCTCATAAATATATTTGTGTTTTAAGTTTCATTTTGTGCCCTGAAGAATATATAAGGAGTAATATCCAGGCCCATCATTGTCAGAATGCAAGCAGAATTCTTTCCCAATTCAGAAATCAAATATGCTGAATTTCTTGAATTGAAAACACAATTTGTGGGCTATGGAGATAACGCATGGCATAAAGTATTTGTGATATAAATGTGATGACCTGATTTTATAACCCCAGAACTCACGTAAAAGCTGATATATGTTTATAAGACCAGTACTCCTACTGCAAGTTGAGAGCCAGAGACAGGGAAATCTGCAGGCCTGGCAACCACATCAACAAACAACAAAGGAGAGGCCCTGTCTCAAACAAAAGAAAAGTATGCAGGATAAAAAGAAAAGAAAACATAGTTATCATTTTCTGTAACCATAGGGTCAAGTGACTTCCGTTCTCTATGAAGGTGTAAGACTTATTCTCCATACTGCGAATCTGTATTACTCTGGTCATTCTTAGAATGCCAGACTTAGTGTACTTAGCAGCATGCAGTCCTAACAGTCAGATTTAAGCCCTTGCTACAGGGAAACACTCAGCCCTTGGATAGTGAGTAAGGCCTGAGTTCCCCTAGGTGTCTCAGATAAGGTCAACGTGACCTCTAGCTGGACACTGGGTAAAGCTCTAGTGAGAACTTGGTGAGAACATTGTCTCCTGTTTCCACACTCTCAAAATTGACATTTGTGATAGTCTGACACCCGATATTTGTGCAAATTTGTTTTAAGAAGATCATTAAAGAGATAGGTTACTGATGTAATGGATTAATATTAGTGAATCTGTGTTCTGACTTGCAGAATTAATGACATTTTACATAAATGAAAGCTTCATATTCCTTTGAACAGCCAAGTCTTGAAGCTCAGATCTTAATTAAAAATCATTTTGTGTTATTAGAAATCGTAGCATCTTAGGTGTAAAAGTCCCTAAGCTTCTGTTCATAAAAGAAATCACCTTTCATACACAAGCTTTTATCTCTCTCCAACAAGAATATTATGGGATATATCTTTACATAAATGGTCATATTCGGAAAGTGATATTTTTACATTGACCTTCTATGAAAAGAAGCACCAAAAACATTGAGAGTTTGTCAATGATTCAGTCATACCCCAGTCCTGGAGGGTCTTGTGTGTTAAAGGACACTGATGGATTGAGGTCATGGAAACGCCATCAGAAGCCTCATACTGTGTTAGTCTCTACAATAATGAACTTCATCAGTAAAATGGGAGTCCTGAGAGACCATGTCTCCTAGTTTCTGTGCACTACACATTTACTTGTTACATGAGCATTTGATAAACTTTAAACTTCCACATTAACACAGTTTATAACATTTATACATCACAGTGAAGCCTTCAAAGATCTACTGCCTTCTGCCTCCCACTCTCATTTTTTCCCACTCTTAGGTGAAGTGAACTTATCTTACTTAATGTGTTTGTGTTACAGCTATCCCTTAGATATTTAGATTTTTGATGATGACCAAAGACTTCCAGTGACAGGCACACTCTGGGTGGGCGGGGAAGGAAGCCTCTTTCCAGGCATCATGCCCAGCTTCAGCAAGAAGCCGTGGGCTCTCAGTATGGGAGAGAAACAATGCAGCCATGGCCAGTGGAATAAAGTACTGCCAGGTAGCAATCATCTATGAGAAAATTCCTGATGGGTTTTAATCTGAGAACTATTTACATCTGATGTTTTATTGATAGTTTATAAAGTAGCAAATAGCTTAGGCTAATAATTTCTAGCCACTGGTCCCTTACCTGCCCTCTAGATCCTTGCAGTGCGGGCTGCAATCTTATTTCTGAGTGCATTTCCTGAAAATAGAGCTAACCATTCAAGTTTACCTTTTTGTTCCACTGGCTTTTGAGTTATTTTGTTCAAAATACAAGATACATTTGTCCAAAGGTGAAATGTCTTTTATGAGCACAGTCATCCCAGTGACCTAGATGTCTTCTCTGATGAGACAAAACTATAAACTACATAGCGTTAAATTTATAGAATCATTAATCCTGAAGGTTCCAATGTCCTTGATGCAGCAAGATGACACAGCTGACCCAGGAGTAGAGCACGTGCTCTCATTTCTCAGGTGACTCCTCTGTTCTCCCTAACTCACAAGGGTAGTGTCCCATACATAGTCACTAAGGTCAAGAGATCTACCCAGGTGGTTGAACCAGTTTAGTTTTCCACTTTTCCATCATGATCCACAAGAAGAAGCACACTTTACTTGGAAATACAGAAAACACGTGCGTTTCAAAGTGATACTTACCTTACTAGTAGTGTGCATATTTTTACACGTGTGTATGTACCTCTGCAAACACCAAAGGTCAACCTGTGTGTGTGGGTCTTTCTCTATTAATTTTTAAATCGATTTAGATTAGCTCTCTAATAGAACATGGTCTCACCAGTTGCCTAGATTGCTTTGTCTGGGATCCCGCTGTCTCTCCCTTCCAGTGATGGGATTGTAGTGCTTTTGACCACATCCAGCTTTTATAGGGGTTCTAGGGATCTGAACCCAGATCCTCACACTTACACTGCTAACATATTGCCCACTAAGTCGTCTCATCATCCCCAACTATAATCTATTCTACATAGGTTTCATCTCATTCTAAAATTTTGATGCACAAAAAAAAAATACCCCAGAAAATAAGCATGTGTACTGGCTGGTTTTGTGTGTCAACTTGACACAAGCTGGAGTTATCAGAGAGAAAGGAGCCTCCCTTGAGGAAATGCAGCTGTAAGGCATTTTCTCAATTAGTGATCAAGGGTAGAAGGCCCCATTGTGGTTACTGACATCCCTGGACTGGTAGTCCTGGGTTCTATAAAAAAGCAAGCTGAGCAAGCCAGGGGAAGCAATCTAATAAGCAGCATTCTTCCATGGCCTCTGCATCAGCTCCTGCCTCCAAGTTCCTGCCTTGTGTGAGTTCCAGTCTTGAATTCCTTTGGCGATGAACTGCTAAGTGGAAGTGTAAACTGAATAAACCCTTTCTTCTTCAACTTGCTTCTTAGTCATGATGTTTTGTGCAGGAATACATCCCCTGACTAAGGTAGCATGTTATATTTTAAATATGAAGAAATTACTTTAGTTTGTGTTGTGATTAGGTAAAGCATTCATTCACTTATTTACTTGTTTATTTACATGTATCTGTGTGGAAGAGAGTTTGCATGTATAGCTGTATGGGGGTATGTAGCTTAGGTTGACCAAGGAAGGATGTCATGTCTTGCTACATAGTTGTTTGATGACAGTGGTTCTAAGGATCATATATTTAAATGCTTAGTCCTCACTGGATGGAACTGCTTGGGAAAGATTAGGAAGTACAGCCTTAGTAGATGAACTGTATCACTGAGGGATAGGCTTTGAGGTTTCAAGAACCCACACCAGGCCCATTTCTAGTCCCCCTCCCCCTACCTCCTGCTTGTGGGTCAAGATGTAAGCTCTCAGCTACTGCTCTAGTGTCATGCCTTATTGACAGCTGCCATGCCCCACATAATGGCCATAGATTATAACCACCTGGAACTGTGAGCCTCAAATTCTTTTAGAAATATGGACATAGTGTTTTGTCACAGCATCAGAAAATAACTAAGAGTTTCTCAGTGAACCTCTGCCCTATGGCTTGAACTCTGAGTCTCTCACCAAGCTAGGATAGGAGCCCACAATACTAGCAATCCTCCTGTCTCTATTCCTCACTAAACTAGGATTATAGGCAAGAACAGGACCCCATCTAGTTTTTTACATGGATGCTGAGGGTTTGAATTCCAGTTCTTATGCTCATGCAGAAAGTGTTCCTACCTACTGATCTGTCATTTCATATCTGTTGTTTAAAATCCAAATAGCCCTAGTGTTGAAAAATTAGTAGGTATCGATTTGATTTCCCCATCACTAAATTAACAGGTATTTTTTTTCTTCTCAAGGAGAGTGAAACAGTTTCAAACATGTGATCTCTAGTTTAGTCAACTAAAGAAACAGCTGCAGTGAAATGTGGCAATAAATGAAATATCAGTCACTTGCCAACATTTTGTTTTAACATTTTTACTGATTTTGGAGATGCTTATATTTGTGCCAGGCTTAAGTGTGGTGGTCAAAGGTCAACTCGTGGAAGTCACTTTCGCCATGTGGGGCTTTAGTGATCCAACTCGGGTCTTCAGGTTTGGTGGCAAGCACCTTTACCTTCCATTCATCCTATCAGCTTAGTCATCACTATTTTAAACATGCTCTATACTTCAGCAACCAATAGCAATTATTGTGGATAATTCTGTTAGGAAAAGTATCAGCTCAGGACCGCAAAGTCCAAGTTGTCAGCAAAAAAAAAAGATGTTTTATTTGCCAAAGAGGGTCTGAAGACAGGGAATAAGAGACATAGACAGGAGATAGAGGACAAGGGAGAAGGAAAGGGAACAAGGGAGAAGGATAAAGGGTATTTGTCCCAAAGATAAAAAAGGGCTGCCTCTGAATAGAGAGGAAGACAGACATGGCACATAGAAAAATGTTGGTTCATAAAGGATGGATAGATATGTGTAAAGATGAGGTACTTAATTTTAACTGGGCATGTTAATTAAGTTACCCAAAGGGGGTTACTGATTGGTAGGCTTCAATACTTTGATAGCTGGACTTTGTAAGCCAACCTTAGGAGGAGGAAGGGGCTAAATAAGGAAATAGACCTTGGTGGCTGGCTTTAGGAAAATAATCTAATGGTTTTTAGCAAGGCAGTGGGAGTGGAGAGAAGGGCAAGGTCTGCCCGAGCCATGTTCACTGCACTTAAGCTGGCCAGAGTTCCTTCAAATTCTACTCAAGTTTCTTTTTCAGAAATATTTCTGAAATATAAAGTTGAAGTAGAAGTGGAGTTTATGTATAAACCATTTTTAATATTATAGGTCATTTTTATTAAATGTATTTTTATTAAATAAGAATATTTTTTCTTTTTAAAACTTCTACATTAATCTGTTTTTACCCCCAGCTAATGGAGCATGCACTTAGATACTTACAATCTATATTTTCTTGGTAAGATGACTAAGCTGAAGAAGATGCTGACTGAAGCTTCTCAAGCACACTGCAGAGCACTATGACAATTAGAAAATGCCAAGAAGCATATTGGAATATAAAGAAGGTTCAGTATTTGCTTGGAGTGTTCCAAACAACAGCATCTGATTTAATGCATAGACTGACCTTTTGGAGTCAGCATGGTGTACTGGAGGAATGGTACAAAACCTAGATAGATAGCTAATCATCCCCAACAACACTGCAGAGTAATTGTGAGAACCTTGAGACATTTACTTAAATGATGAGCTTCTGGTACATAATCTGAAAAGAATATGGACAGGCTAGGTATAGGTAATATCTCAACACTGTGTATTGGCAAGATAAAAATCAGAAAATTTATATATTTTTTTTTTTAGAAATAAGTCTGGCACAAGCAAGGATTCTACTTTATTCTCCCTGATGACCATTTATGTCATCTGATTTTGACTCCATTAGACACTCTTAATTTAGAAGAAATTACTTCTAAGCTCATGACCAGACTCATTACCCCATGTTAAGCAGTTTGTCTGGAAAAGAAATAAAAGCTAAAAAGGAGTAAATTTAATGACACAAACAACCCATAATTGTGGTGGAGAAACCTTCTGCTTTATAAGTGAGTTGTTTATAAGTGAGTAATATTACTACTAATTTTAAGATTCATTCCATAATTTTTTTCTTCATTAGTTATAAATTATTGGCTCACTAGCTCTGAAGAAGCACAACTGTTATACCAGCACCAGGGAGGCTGATACTGAAGGACTGTGAATTAGAGTCCAACCTGGACCACTGAGTTGTAAACTTATATTTTAACTTTTATGTAAAAAAATCAAGAATTAAATCATAAAGGGGGCAGAAAATAGTGTAGAGAAAATTATGAGAGATAGAAATAGATAAACAGATGTTATGTGTGTATGCGTGTGTGTATGTGTGTGCATGATGGATGGAAAGGTAGATTATAGATGAGAGAGAGAGAGAGACAGAGAGACAGAGAGACAGAGAGAGACAGAGACAGAGAATATCAGGGATCATGGTGTACTTGTGGAAGTTAAAGTATATTTACTACGGTCAGCTTTTTCTTTCCAACAAGCAGTCTCTGGACATTGCACTCAGCTTGTAGGCTTTGGTGGCAAGACCCTTTACTCACAGAACTGTCGTTCATAATTTTAAACTGTTTATAAGCATTTAGAGTTAAAGAAATTGTCTTTTCCTAGATGATGTCAAATACATTTGTACATTAGTCTGTCATTGTAAAAATTCTGTGAGTAGTAATTTAAACCAGAATTTGAACTGTTGCATTGACCCAGTCCATGTTGCCCCAATTTTGTTGCCAGGTGCCCCTGCCTGCAGGTCAGTCAACAGGATCTGCAAGAGAGAGAGTGGGGATGGAGGGGAAAGAGACACGAAGAGAGGAAACAAGACAAGGTGTCTGATCAAGTCACATTTATTGAAAGGAAATCATGGGTATATGTAAGCACAAACAGGGGAATACAGATGAAGACACTTTATCACATGTGCCTTGCAGCTGGGGCACTAAACAACAAAACAAGATATGGGAGAAAAACAACATGTTTATCAGAGTGGGCTCAGCTGTTGTGGGCTGTTGAAAAACAAGTCTCTTGTCAGGGTATATGACCCAAGGTGGCTGCAAAGATGATAACCACTTTCTGCTAGGACTTGGCTCCCAGTAGGTCTGCATTTTTAATTTTTTCAAAAGTGAAGTCTGGGAAAACTTATGGAAACCATGCCTGTCTTAGGTTGGAACAAAAGACCCTAGCCTACCTTTCCCGTCTTTGAATACTCAACAGCCATTTGGTTGAGCTCCTGTCTTAGGATGGTAAGACCTCCCAGTTAGAGGCAAGGGTCTTGAGGTGTTCTCTTACCCATCATTGATTATCCAGCTTAGCACATAAGTTAGGAGTTAATCCTTGTCAGTCTTGATGACAGAGGTTTTAGAGTTCCCTACTTCCAGCCTGTAATAATGGACCTATATGGGTTTTATTCGAATAGCTTCTATCTGTTGTCATACAAAATCCATCAGTTTGTTGAACAGTATGGGCCCAAGAGACAAGAGACTTAACAGTGCTTGAATAGTAGGTGCAAAAGCAACACTCTTTTTTAAGGGCAGCACATAATTCCCTCTGTCAGAAAAGTTAAAGGTCTAAGCCATGTACTCACAAATTTTGAATTAATAGAAGAAATTATACCAAGGAAATCCTTGAATTTTCATCAAAATTTTGTACCATCTAGGAAATAATTACTTCACCTTAGTAACAATTATACAGATTTCTACCAATAGATTATGGCTGTGTAATCAATTTTAGCTCTTCCTCCCTGTTCCAATAAAACCATTACTTTTCCCTAGAAAGACAGCCTAATATGAACCACATCAGTCCCCAAGCCCAGGGAATTGGGGCACCAACTCTTCATTAAATTCCTCAAGCTGAATATGGGCATTGAGATATTAGAAGAGGGATGAGGGGAACGGTAAATTGATAAGCCTCTGATAGCTGTGTCTTAACTGTATCCAGCTGGAAGTCCATCAGTAGTTGCAGGTGACAAGGAGATTCATTCACTAAGGCTGTGTATTCTGTATTATACAAATCTCAAAACAAATTTTAGTATCAACAAGGAAAGTTTTTGTTTGATTCTCTGGAATCTAGTCTTCTGGAGGCCTACCTCTATCATATCTGATTCATATAATTATGGAAGATATAACTACTACTTTAATGACCTCTCCTGAATACACATAGAAAAAACATTTTTTCCCAAATCAGCATATCCTTGAGGCAGTAACCAGAAAAATCTTTACACTCACCTTTTATCCAGAGGAAAAATATAACTGCACAACTCAGAATCACACTCATGTTGAAAAATAAATCAATCTAATACAACTGATTAATACTATATTTCTGTTTGACTCTCTGCCTAGAGCAGCCTTCTATTTACTTATCTATTTGGCTTTCCTGACTCAGAGCAGCCTGCAATTTACTCCTTGTGTCTTTAAAGCCTTTTTCATCTGTTCCTGATGACTTATTTCTTGCCTCATTTTTGTTACTATGAATCACTGGTCTCGATGCAGCAGGTTCCCAAGTCGATCACTTTTGATTCACTTCTGAATTTTCAGCCAACCCTTCTTCCAGTAACATCCCTCACTGGGTCTCTCGTTCCCACTGCTCCACATTGGGTGCCAGATGAGCTGGTCCACACTGCTCCACAGTATCCCACGTTTGGGATTCAGGTGCTCCAGTTTGAGAGGGTCAGTCAACAGGGTCTAGCAAGAAAGAGAATGGGGATGGAGGGGCAAGAGACATGAAGAGTGGAGACAAGACAGGGTATCTGATCAAGTCCCCTTTATTGAAAGGAAATCCTGGGTATATGTAAGCACAAACAGGGGAATACAGATGAAGACACTTTATCACATGTGCCTTGCAGCTGGGGGCACTAAACAACAAAACAAGATATGTGAGAAAAACAAGATGTTTATCAGAGTTTGTTCAGTTGTGGGCTGTTGAAAAACAAGTCTCTTGTCAGGGTATATGGCCCAAGATGGCTGCAAAGATGATAGCCGCTTTCTGCCATGACTTGGCTCCCAACATTGCATAAACATCATTTCTTTTTTAAAATATATTTTATTTATTTATGTATATATTAGTTATATTATTGAATCACTATCTCAGTTTTAAAATATTCTAAACTAGTAAAAGTAATGAAATCCTTGCTTTTTAATTATTAAGGGTATTGGCTTACTTAATATGAAACCATCTTTGTGAAAAAGAAAAATTCCAAGCACATTAAGTAATATATGAACAAAAAAGGACTTGGGATGTTTGATTATTTATTTGATGTGTCTTTAACAGATACTACATAATAGATATATTTGTGTTTATATATAATGTACATATACACATATTACATTTATTACATATATTACATTATTAATTTCTGTATTTTTTTATTTTCCTGAAATATAAAATTTTGGGGAAAATCCACACTTATACATCTCTTAGAAAAAATAGTATGTCCCAAATGACCAGGAATATTCTCAACAAACTCTCTTTTTTTTTCTGTTGGCGTGGTCATTCTGCCTCTAAGTTAGCAGTTTATATGCTCTTTGCCTTGGATATCCCCTGTTCTAATCCTCTAAACCTGTCACGAATAACTTAACCTACTTTATTGTTCCCATAAATTCATATGGAACTGGTAGCTAAATCCAATTTGTGTCAATCTGTCATTCTTTGTAGCCTATTCTAAATCTTTCAGTGTGTTTCGCAAAAGGAGGATCCTATTAACACCATATAACCAGGTCTGTATTTCACTCACTTATAGCCCCTCCAATGTCACAGTGCATAAAAGATCTTTTGTCTTACCATAGATGTATTTCAGTAAGACTTTCCAAATATTCTAAGTGAAAGCATGTACATGTCTGCAGTGTTTTACAGCTGCACTCTATTGATCTGGTTTTAAGCATGTCATCTGCAAACCAATTTACAACTACTGGTTAAGGAATTTCCAAATATCACCTGGTATGAAATGATTTCCTGTTATAAATATAGATATATTTGAATTTCATAATCAAATATTGAGGTTGAGTTTCACAATAATAAACATGACATAAAAGTAATTTGAACATATTAGGTAATTTATTGGCTAGATCTTATTGTGATAGTTCAAATGAAAATGACCTGAAAAGGCTCCTATATTTGAATTCCTAGTCCCCAGTTAGCAAACTGTTTGAGAAAAATTAGCAGGATTAGGACCTGTGGCCTTATTGGAGTAGATGCAGCCTTGATCGAGGAAATGTGTTCAAATATGTGCCTTAGGGTGGACTTTGAGGTTTCAAAAGCCCAGGTTAGATCTTGTTTCCCTTTCTGCCTGTCTCTGTCCCTGTGTCTGCTCTCTCTCTCTCTCTCTCTGCCTGTCTCTTTTTGTGTCTGTCCTTGCCTCTTTGTCCACTGCCTGGATCAGGATGTAAACTCTTAGACCTGCGTCTGTCTGATGGAATTGGACTAACCTTCTGAAAGTGCATGCTAGCACCCAGTTAAATGCTTTAACTTATAAGAATTGCCCTGCTCGTGGGGACTCTTCACAACCATAGAGCAGTAACCAAGACTTTTTTATAATAATCTCAGAGAAAAATAATACTTGAAGTAAAATAAAAACGGAATAATTTCTCTGTGGTTATCCATTAACAACATTAAAGAGACATCAAGTAAATTATCAAACAAACATCCTAAATTCCTTTTGGTTTATATATTACTTAATGTGCTTTGAATCTTTCTTTTTCACAAAGACAGTTTCATATTAAATAAGCCAATACCCTTAATAATAAAAAAGCAGGAATTTTATTACTTTTACTAGTTTAGAATTTATTAACATTAAAATAGTGAATTATTAATATAACTGATATATATATATAGTATTAGTATACAATAAATGGATTATAATATTTTGTTAGCATAAGAATTATGCCATGAAGAAATGATTGTCAAAAATTTAGGATTTCCAAAGGAATTTTTTCTCTTGTCATTTATTTCTTATTGTTTCATTTAATTTTAACATTAAATGTAATTTTGAATATTTTGAATATTAAATTTAACATAAGTATACAAGCAGACCATCTTTGGTTGTACCAAATAATCAGAAGTAAAAGTTAATTATTCATCTTAATCCTACATGTAGTATCTTGAGAAATAAATTATTTTGCATTATTTACTTTTTATGATTCAGTTTTATTTTATTTTTGAGATTATCCTATAATGACAATATCTCTTCCATCCCTTTCCGGTCCTCCAAACTATCCCATAAATCTCTCCCTGCTCTATAGCAAATTCATGTCCTCTCTATTTCTCTCATTGTTATCACATGCACACACATAGACACACACACACACACACCTAAATATATATCCCTGCTCTGTCCATATAATGTTATTTGTATGTATGCTTTTAGGGCTGACAGTTTGGCACTGGACAACCAATTGCTATGTTTTTCCATGGGGAAGACATTTGCCTTATGAGCTATGAGCTTTTCTTTCTTTCCTATAGATTTTTTGTATATGGTTGATGTTGTTCAGCTCCCATATCAACAGTCATGCTGGTGAGAACATATGGGTTTCGTTTCTGTTATCACTAGAAGACATACTCTGACAACAAACTCCCATATCCTCTGGCTTTTACTATCTTTCTAGACAGTCTTCTTCAATGTTCCATGAGCCTTAGGTGCAGGGATGTTTTATAGATATATCCATTGGGATTTTGCTCCACAACTGTGCATTTGATTGGCTGTGTTTTTCTGTAACAGTTCCTACTGTTGTAAAGAGACATTTCCTTCATGAGGGGTGAGGACTACCCTTATCTGTGGGTATAAGAAGAAATGTTCAGTGAGTGTTGTTAGGGATGGTGGTAGTAAGTATTGGTTGTAGAGTCTTCTCTAATGACCATGACTTCACTGGCACTAAGTACTTACCTGGGTTGCCACTACTGGGCATGGTTTCCTTCTTGTTGAGGAGCTCTTAAGTCCAATTAGAGAGGTGATTTCACTTTCATGTTTGTAAAAATTTTCTCCACAAACTTAACATATTGAAACAGCTTTCATTCATTAACCCACAGAGGTCAGAATTTCAACTAGGTGCTTATAGATATTTATACATTTTGAAACTTATAGGTACTTATTAAATATGTGGGTGCTTGTACATATTAAAACAGATTCCATTCATTAACTCTCAGAGGCCAGAAGTCTTAACTAGATCTTCTGAGAATCAGACAAATCAACATTAAGTTGCTAATCACATATTTATAAGCTTAGCAAGATCGGGATAAAAGAAGTTTTTAGGTTGTAGATTTGAGGATACTGTGGGCTTGCTCAGTGTTAATGAACTGGAGCCACATCTATCCGCATTTGAAGATCATTCATTTGTACATGGACCTCAGTTGAGTTAAACTTTCCACAGTGACCACTCACTTCAAATCAGTCATTGTGTCATACTACGTTTAA
>NW_021627848.1:0-8610 GCF_004785775.1 Grammomys surdaster
GAAAGTTTGGATCATGTAAATGTTATTTCCATGAATTCTGTTAACCTCAGTACCACCTTTAAGACTCACATTGGAAGTGGGCTTCTGTCAGGAATCTGATATTAGGCTAGAACAAAGAAGTAGTTTTAGGCAGGAATCTAAATTTTAGGCTAGAACAAGGAAGTAAGCATCAGACATGAAAATGACTTTGGACTAGGACAGGGAAGTAGGCTCAGATATTTTGGTCATCCTGATAAGCCCCTAGAAACAGAGATCATGGGAGTGTTCATGGAATTTTGTTTATTGCCTTGCTTGTTCTTTGAGTATTTGTGTTTATTGTCTTGCTTGTTCCTTGACTAGTTGCATCTATTGTATTTCTAGTTCCTCAACCTAGAACTGACCTTAATACTTGCATGTAATTAAAATGATATAAAAGCAAAAAGGAGGAGGGTGGATGTGATAGGGGGTTTCTAGGAAGGGGAAAGGAGAAGGCATCTGAAATGTAAATAAATAAAAATTTATATAAAAAAGACTCACATGGTAGAAGAGGATAATAGACTCCAGTAAGCTGTACTCTGACCTCCACCAATGAGGCATAGCATACTTATAGACACACACACACACACACACACACACACACACACACACATATACATACATATATACATATAGAAAGATATATATATAGTATATTTGTTAACAAAACGCTAGGATCATCTGTGACAAAAATAAAACTTGTGAATGTGGGGAAGAAAAAGTTGGGGAGGAGACAAAGATGGAGATGAACAAATGTCACTTTATTAAAAATATGGTAGTATTTTTACTATAGTATAATACTATATTTTACTATAGTATGGGTGACTCAGATTTAGGGGGCATATATACTGAAGTCATGAAAAAAACGCCCCTACTATCTAAATATGTTATGGAACAATCACAGAAAAGTTCATTATGCTTATACTTGGATTACATGTGACGACTGTGTTATTTATTGTTTAAAGTACACAATTTTAAATGATTAAAATTGATTTTACGTATTTCTTCTTCCTCTTACTTTTGCTATTGAAAATTCATATTTAAATACAGCATAATGGTTGTACTTGCATCGATTTCTGTTGTAAAAATCTCCTTTGGAGCTGCATGTGAGCATCAAGGGGCAGAAAAGGGCTGGAATTTGGATGTCCTCACTTGGAACACCCAGCTGGGTTTTAAGATGAGTTGTGTTTTACTGAAGAGCTGAGTAGAACACAACTGAACACCTTGAGAGCCAATCATATGCCAAGTACCACATATACAATAGGATTTCATTTACAAAGACTTTATATATTACTCTAAGAATATACTTCCAATACAGGTAGTACATGTACACATTTGCTAGAAGAAATCTCCAGTCAGGATTATGCATACCCTTGGATACAAAGTATGTAGTTGGTTAATCAAAATGCAAATCCATGATTTCTCCATAATATACCATCTTAAATATACTTTATATGACTATCTTGATATGAATGAATTAAAATCAAAGGCAAACATTTTAAAAGTCTAGTTTGAAAAATGGGTAATATTTTACCATGTTCCATGATAAGTTCTATGAATACTTAATAAACTATTCTCCATTAGCAAACAGTTAATGCTAACTAGAATTTTCCATTCATAAGCTTGTAGATGAAGGAATATTAATAAACAAATCTGCATGATAAGTAACATGATATGAGAGAACTGTTTTCTTCAATCATCACTGGAGTATTCACACTAGGTGAAAAGTTGTGACCACATGACCCAAATGCTTAATGTCACGGCCATAGACAGCCCCTGAAACTGTAAGAGCTTCATTCTGTCAACACAAATGACAATTAAAAGATAAGTAAAAATATCACAAAGAAAAATCACTGCACAAGCTCCCAGAAAACATACCAGGAATTAGAAATGACTATGATCTACGATTAAGTCATTTAAAATCATCTTTTTTATGTAGGAATTCAAACAAAATACATTACTTCACATACAGGCATAGAAAACAGATAATGGTCTTTTCTATGATATTAACTGGATACCAGGTTAACTTCCCTGCATGTTTCCCAGATTTTTTATATTTTTCTAGTTACGTTTTGATTGCCAAATGAATTTTTTTCACATAAGCCTTCTGGTTTCATAGTCTTTATGTACTCAGAATAGAGCTATTATTCAGAATAGTGGTACTTTTCAAAAATATTTTTCTTTTAATAATTCACAAGATATATTTTATCTAGGTATTGTGTAATTAAAATAATTATGCTAATAACTCATTTCAGAACCAAAGAAATCTATTATTCCCAGATGTGTTTTAACACCTATAATATGTTCTAGTAGAGGCTGCCTTTTATGTGTGTTAAAAAGCCACTGTGGCTGCATATGTAGTTTTGATTATTATGATATCAAAGAAATAAAATTTCTCAGGAAGAAAAGGGTTTTAAATGGTAGCATTTTAGCATACGGAGAAAGATAAACAGTGGTTCCATCAGGAAGATAAAAGAGGCAGCACTGAAGAGATGGCTTAGTCAGTGAAGGGCTTG
Organism: Grammomys surdaster; assembly: GCF_004785775.1. Lineage (NCBI taxonomy): Eukaryota > Metazoa > Chordata > Mammalia > Rodentia > Muridae > Grammomys > Grammomys surdaster. The sequence goes on from NW_021627848.1 coordinate 2,532, forward strand.
ATGTGTGGCTATGAGGACATGAGCTCAGTCCTCAGCATCCACAGAAAAGCCAGTGTGGCAGCCTGGCAACACAGACTTGTAATCCCAGCTCTAGGGAGGTAAAAACAGGAAGATGCCTAGTGTTTGCTGAGAAGACAACCTAGGAGAATCAGGAACACTACGTCCTAGTGAACCACCCTGTTTAAGAAAACAAGGTAGAGAGTAATTGAGGAAGACACAGAACACTGATTTTGGTCCTCCACATGAAAACACACAAGCACATACCTACATGAATATGTATGCAAATGCAATCATACACAGACGCACATGAATATGTATGCAAATGTATCCACATACACACATGAATATGTATGCAAATGCGGTCTCACACACACATACACACAACAGCAACAGCAAAACAAGCTGTTCTAAAGGTCCGGATCTGCACCAGTAACAACATGATTATAAAAATATTTTGGTTAATTCTTAACTTTTTCACTCATCACACAAATTAGTCCAAAAAAAAAAACCCAAAAAACAAAAACAAAAAAAAAACAAAAACAGATGTTCAGGATGAGCAGTTGGTTGTCTGCTTAAGACTCCAAGACTCCAAATGTGAACTTCATACATGAATTGATTTGTCAGAGTTTATCATAAAAGAGATGACCATTCTATCTGCCTTGGATCTTGTAATGCTGAAATCTCTTTGTCACCTCTCATTTCTGCAATGGCCGTGTTTTCCACGAGAAAGAGAACATCAGCAATCATTCTTCTCCTTGCTCCTTCTGCAAAGCATATGGACTAATCTATCCTGTGAAAACTCCAATTTATTTTAACATTCATGAACCTTCATGACTAATTTCCTGAGCCAAACTATAATTACTTTAATTCTACACTGCTGGAGAGAATTTGAAAACAGGACTTCTTTAGGAGAAAATTAACTTATATAATGAGTGAAGAGATAAATCATATTAGCTCTAATTAAAGTACATTAACATCTTGGTTGCATCCGAATAAAAATCAGAGAAAATGAAAGCAGGCTTCTCATAAAGAGTCAATTCACAGAGATTTATGAAGATTTCAGGAACTTGCAAAATTACATTACTTAACATCTCTATCAAGATCTTTACAAGCATACATAATGAAAAGCCTAATAAAAGATTTAATAAGTGGACCTTTGCTTAAAATCACACTGATCCAGTGCAAGCAAAGGTTTTAAGCCCCTAATGGAGATTAAAATGATAATTGTCAATTTAAATATACATACGCTGTCCACACAGTTCAACCCAGAGTTGGGAAGTCAGAAATGTATCCTCAGCTAAAGTAGTTTCGTTGTTTCCCTTTGCACACCCAATATCAGTATTGCCTTGGTTTTCTTTGATATTTATCCTTTTCCCTAACCGAATTATACAACAAATCCTACTTTGTACCAATTCAACGTCTTTTAGGTCTCTTCCTGATCATTGTTTGTCTAACACAAATAGTGTACTTCCCGATGAACTTATTTAAGTTTCACTCGACAGGGAAGAGAATTAGGTCTTTTTTTCCCACAGAAATCCTCCGCCTTCAAACTTCATACAATGGTGTTGCTCAATGATTTAATTTTCAATATTGTTCCTGAATGCCTCGGAAAAGAGGTGTTCTCAAACTAAGTCTCAGTGAAACGCACTGCCTGTAAAAGTGCACAGTGAGCAGGAGTCAGTGTGTCTAATTTGAAGATGAGATTTGCAGCCAGCATTCGCTATGGTGTTCTCCAATTTCCATGAGAGCAAACATCCCATTTGACACGGCATTCAAAACCCACCACACTCCATCACCCACAGGCACTTTTATCATTAACTGTTTATGTCCCCTTCACCATGCACATTGTATATTAGATCTTAGTCCTTCTTGCTGTTGTCCAGGGCACAACCTTTCTACAGTTGCAAATTACTATGCCATCCTACCAAGTGTCCTCATTTCAAATCCATAATCGCTATAGTTATGTTTACATGGCAAAATAAAGTCATCTCAAATTATCAAATAATTTATGTGTATGCAGAACAGAGAAAATGCCAGGTTGAACATTGTGGAAATTAAAACAAGTTTTTCCATTTCTATACACATGATTTGGTAATCTTAGTGATCAAACATCCCGACAAAAGCAACTTAGGGGAGTACAGGCTTATCTGGGTCATATTTTCAGTTCATGATTTCAGGGAAAGTCAAGGCAGCAGGACTTTGAAGCAATGAGATATATCTGTGTATTTGCTATTTAAAGCTTAGAATTAAACTGGTCAGAAGTCTCAGTGAGTGAGGGTACTTGCTTGTCAAGACTGATAACCTAAGTATGATTCTCCAGAATCCGTATGGTAGGAGAGAAAAGACTCCTCTACATTGTCTTTTGATTTCCATTTGTCTTTTGATTCTTTGTATTCTTTTCTTTATTCCTAAAAAATTGATTTCAGCCCTGCTGTTTATTATTTCCTGCCTTCTAGTCTTCCTTGGTGTGCTTGCTTCTTTTTTTTTCTAGAGCTTTCAGGTGTATTTGTATATTTTAAATTGTCGATATGAGAACTTTCTACTTTCTTTATGGAGGTTCTCAGGGTTATGGACTCTACTATTAGCACTGCTTTCATTGTGTCCCATAAATTTGGGTATGTTGTGCCTTGATTTTCATTGAATTCTAATTTCTTTCTTTATTTTTTCCCTGACCATGAGATCATTGCATAGAGAGTTGCTGAAATTCCATGAGTGTGTATGCTTTCCATTGTTTTTGTTTCAGGATTATGATTTAGGTTTTAAAAGTGAGATTCAACTCCTATTACTCCTGAAGAAATTCTGAAAATGAAAAACTTCTACTGCTCCTTAGGAAATTCTGGAAATGTAAAATTTAGGAATTTGAGCAGGAACAACAGAGGCAAACTTCACCAACAGAATGAAAGACATGGAAGAAAAAATCTTGGGTATGAAAGATATGATAGGAGAAATGGATACATCTGTCAAAAATATTAAATCTAAAAAAATTTCCTGGCACAGAACATCCAGAAATCTGGGACACCATGAAAATACCAAACCTAAAAATGGTAGATATAATGGGAGAATAAGACTCTCAACTCAAAGGCACAGAAAATGTATTCAATCAAACTCAAGGCAGAAATCAATTAGTAAGAAACAAAACAATAAAAAGAATCAACGAAACCGAGATCTGGTTCTTTGAGAAAACCAACAAGATAGACAAACCCTTAGCCACACTATCCAAGAGACAAAGAAATAGTATCCAAAAAACAAAATCCAAGAAACAGAGGAAAAGTAATAATTTTGATCTCTTGACAATATACGATATTTTAAACTTATAAAGAGAAAATAGACATGGTGGAAGACAAAACAGAGAATGAAAATAATGGTCACATCTTTTAGAGTGATGGAAGGAAGAACATGCATTGTGAAGAAAAAGCATGATGTTTAATGTGTATCTTAAAGAGCTGTATTTTAAATGCAAAACTGAAATACCCATAAATTGAGATAAATATAAGAAATTATTGAGAAAAGGGCACAGGAAGAGTGGCTATACCTAGCAATCAATGGTGTGAATCAAAATTCTATTTGGTATGTTAGTAGAGTTTTGAGTAGAACATGCACCCAGTTCTTTCTTGAGACCTCAGTTTCATAGAAGATAAAAATACATAAAAATCACATGTGTGGAACCCCACAGACCTGCATCTGATGTTTAAAGTTTAGACATTTTGACTAGTCTCACATGTACCAGACATCTGAAAATATTCTGTGTATTTGCTGTTCCATGCTTAGAATTGCACTGGTCAGAAGTCTTGGTGAGTGAGGGTACTTGCTTGCCCAGGCCAATAACCTAAGTGTGATACCCAGAACTCATATGGTAGGAGAGAAATGACTCCTGTAAATTGCCTTTTGCCTTCCATATACATGCTGTAAAATGCCCACTCCTAAGATATTAATGAATAAAGATAAATAACTTTAATTTGTTCAAATAATCTTGTGTGTGTGTGCGCACACATGCATGTACACACATCTATGCACATTTTGTGTATAGGAGCATGTAGAGGAAGAGGATAATCTTAGGTGTCTTTATCCATGTGTCACACACTTTTTTTAAGGCATTGTCTCTCACTATTTTAGAACTTTCCAAGAAATACTGGCTAGACAGTGAACTTTAAGTATCTACTTGTTTTGACCTCCCAGTGGGGAGAACATGAAGAACAATTGGCTTGTCTATAGTCTGATCAAACCAATGATTTTACTTTTTTAACACAGGGTTCTATGCACATAGAGGCAGGATGTGGGGAAGGGGATGATGCAGGAGCATAGGTGTTCAGGGAGAGTACAAATATCTTCCAGAATAGAGTATTGGCTGGGTGAAGGTTCAGGGAACAGGCCACTCTGACTCTATCTATGATTACTTGTCCTTATCTAAGTTGGTATAATCCACCAAGGCTACCTATCCACAAGGTCTATGACTATCCAGGCTGGTAAATTTCCTCCAAGGCTGCTTGTTTACAAGATCCTATAGCCATCTGTTCAGTGATTTTCCACAGAGACCAAGACTTTGTGTTAGCAAGCTGACTTAGACCTATGGGTGATTTTAGGCCTTCAGTGTATAAGCAAGGCTGCCCCTGACACCAGTGGTGGGACTAAAGGTTTTACTTCATATAGCTTTTTAATATAGGTTCTAGGGATCAAATACAGGTTTTCATGCTTGCAAGACAATCACTTTACAACTGAACCATCTCTTGGTCAGAATTATGACCTTGTTCTGAAAGACCACATTTTATACTTTATAGAAACAAAACCCGAATACTTTAAAGAAATATTGGTTCTGAGGATGAAATTCAATTTAAAAAGGGATTAAAATCTCACATATACTCACCTGTCATAAGAAAGTACAGGTAGGACCCAGAAGAAGCAGAATCCTAAAAATACAAGTCTCAAAATGAAAGATGTAGGAACTCTTAAAGGGTATAAAAAAAAAGACTTAAAGTATAAACCTCAAAGGAAATGGTTCAGGAGCCCAATGACACTCAAGTTGAAAACTTTTACTTATTTATTAAAAGAAACAAATGAAAGGCCCTGCATCTTGCTTAAAAGTTAGAATGTTTCCTCTGTTGTAAATAATAACCATCCACGGTGTTTTTATATGCTATCAAGGCTTCTGTTTCATGTGTCTATTCTAAACTTATGTGGTACTGATTTTTATGTTCTTGAGATCTCTCTTCATATTTACATAATATGGCAACTATTTTTCAATTTGACCATCAGGAAAGTTCCCATGAAAACAAATCCATGACAGTCACTCTGCCGCTTATCTCCAGTCTAATGTATTGAGAATGCTCGCAGGCCTTGTTTACAGTACCAACAGGGAAGGTGGAAGGACCTGAGGCAGATTTGAAAGGTAACTAGGTAATCCTATAAATATTAGATGTTTTTTCATAGGATGAAAGTAGATTCTTTCTGGAGAGATTTTTTTTTTTAATAAAGATGTTTATAATGCTGTCTGGTGATCAAATCAATTTCCTGAAAAAATGAGTTCTGGCCATTAAAAAACCTTTGCTTGTGCAAATAAATAATCCTCAGTTTGCAAGTGAAGTAGTTACACCTAATTGTAAACTAAAAATGTTTTGGAAATGTGCTGGGAGCTGTCCCTGGCTTGGTGGGAGGAGAAGGTGATCTTCTTTCTTCTCCTCCAGTCAGTCGGTTCTTCTTGAGGCAGCCGAGGGGGATGGGAAGAACATAGGCAGTGGGTAAGACCTAGGGTTTGGCTACTGTAGCTGGCCTGCCCTCTGGTATCCTCTGTCCAGAAACTGCAGTTTTTGGCACTTAACACCTCAGTCCTGGGACTGCAGAGAATTAGGCAAATATCCTTAGTACTCTCTCTGCAGGCACTACCAGGCTCTAACTTATGTCTGTTGGTTTGAGGTCACAGGAAGAAAAGACACTTAAAGAAGTTATTGTAGTTTATTACTAAGTATAAAAAGTTTCCTATGAAAGCTAGCTGAGAGACAAAGTAGGGAAAGGTAAAAAATTTTTCTAACAAAGGAAAAATTCTGAGTGGAGAGAATCTAAGCAGGGATGAAAGAAGAGAGGAGAG
>NW_021627849.1:0-8611 GCF_004785775.1 Grammomys surdaster
GAAAGTTTGGATCATGTAAATGTTATTTCCATGAATTCTGTTAACCTCAGTACCACCTTTAAGACTCACATTGGAAGTGGGCTTCTGTCAGGAATCTGATATTAGGCTAGAACAAAGAAGTAGTTTTAGGCAGGAATCTAAATTTTAGGCTAGAACAAGGAAGTAAGCATCAGACATGAAAATGACTTTGGACTAGGACAGGGAAGTAGGCTCAGATATTTTGGTCATCCTGATAAGCCCCTAGAAACAGAGATCATGGGAGTGTTCATGGAATTTTGTTTATTGCCTTGCTTGTTCTTTGAGTATTTGTGTTTATTGTCTTGCTTGTTCCTTGACTAGTTGCATCTATTGTATTTCTAGTTCCTCAACCTAGAACTGACCTTAATACTTGCATGTAATTAAAATGATATAAAAGCAAAAAGGAGGAGGGTGGATGTGATAGGGGGTTTCTAGGAAGGGGAAAGGAGAAGGCATCTGAAATGTAAATAAATAAAAATTTATATAAAAAAGACTCACATGGTAGAAGAGGATAATAGACTCCAGTAAGCTGTACTCTGACCTCCACCAATGAGGCATAGCATACTTATAGACACACACACACACACACACACACACACACACACACACATATACATACATATATACATATAGAAAGATATATATATAGTATATTTGTTAACAAAACGCTAGGATCATCTGTGACAAAAATAAAACTTGTGAATGTGGGGAAGAAAAAGTTGGGGAGGAGACAAAGATGGAGATGAACAAATGTCACTTTATTAAAAATATGGTAGTATTTTTACTATAGTATAATACTATATTTTACTATAGTATGGGTGACTCAGATTTAGGGGGCATATATACTGAAGTCATGAAAAAAACGCCCCTACTATCTAAATATGTTATGGAACAATCACAGAAAAGTTCATTATGCTTATACTTGGATTACATGTGACGACTGTGTTATTTATTGTTTAAAGTACACAATTTTAAATGATTAAAATTGATTTTACGTATTTCTTCTTCCTCTTACTTTTGCTATTGAAAATTCATATTTAAATACAGCATAATGGTTGTACTTGCATCGATTTCTGTTGTAAAAATCTCCTTTGGAGCTGCATGTGAGCATCAAGGGGCAGAAAAGGGCTGGAATTTGGATGTCCTCACTTGGAACACCCAGCTGGGTTTTAAGATGAGTTGTGTTTTACTGAAGAGCTGAGTAGAACACAACTGAACACCTTGAGAGCCAATCATATGCCAAGTACCACATATACAATAGGATTTCATTTACAAAGACTTTATATATTACTCTAAGAATATACTTCCAATACAGGTAGTACATGTACACATTTGCTAGAAGAAATCTCCAGTCAGGATTATGCATACCCTTGGCTACAAAGTATGTAGTTGGTTAATCAAAATGCAAATCCATGATTTCTCCATAATATACCATCTTAAATATACTTTATATGACTATCTTGATATGAATGAATTAAAATCAAAGGCAAACATTTTAAAAGTCTAGTTTGAAAAATGGGTAATATTTTACCATGTTCCATGATAAGTTCTATGAATACTTAATAAACTATTCTCCATTAGCAAACAGTTAATGCTAACTAGAATTTTCCATTCATAAGCTTGTAGATGAAGGAATATTAATAAACAAATCTGCATGATAAGTAACATGATATGAGAGAACTGTTTTCTTCAATCATCACTGGAGTATTCACACTAGGTGAAAAGTTGTGACCACATGACCCAAATGCTTAATGTCACGGCCATAGACAGCCCCTGAAACTGTAAGAGCTTCATTCTGTCAACACAAATGACAATTAAAAGATAAGTAAAAATATCACAAAGAAAAATCACTGCACAAGCTCCCAGAAAACATACCAGGAATTAGAAATGACTATGATCTACGATTAAGTCATTTAAAATCATCTTTTTTATGTAGGAATTCAAACAAAATACATTACTTCACATACAGGCATAGAAAACAGATAATGGTCTTTTCTATGATATTAACTGGATACCAGGTTAACTTCCCTGCATGTTTCCCAGATTTTTTATATTTTTCTAGTTACGTTTTGATTGCCAAATGAATTTTTTTCACATAAGCCTTCTGGTTTCATAGTCTTTATGTACTCAGAATAGAGCTATTATTCAGAATAGTGGTACTTTTCAAAAATATTTTTCTTTTAATAATTCACAAGATATATTTTATCTAGGTATTGTGTAATTAAAATAATTATGCTAATAACTCATTTCAGAACCAAAGAAATCTATTATTCCCAGATGTGTTTTAACACCTATAATATGTTCTAGTAGAGGCTGCCTTTTATGTGTGTTAAAAAGCCACTGTGGCTGCATATGTAGTTTTGATTATTATGATATCAAAGAAATAAAATTTCTCAGGAAGAAAAGGGTTTTAAATGGTAGCATTTTAGCATACGGAGAAAGATAAACAGTGGTTCCATCAGGAAGATAAAAGAGGCAGCACTGAAGAGATGGCTTAGTCAGTGAAGGGCTTGATGTGTGGCTATGAGGACATGAGCTCAGTCCTCAGCATCCACAGAAAAGCCAGTGTGGCAGCCTGGCAACACAGACTTGTAATCCCAGCTCTAGGGAGGTAAAAACAGGAAGATGCCTAGTGTTTGCTGAGAAGACAACCTAGGAGAATCAGGAACACTACGTCCTAGTGAACCACCCTGTTTAAGAAAACAAGGTAGAGAGTAATTGAGGAAGACACAGAACACTGATTTTGGTCCTCCACATGAAAACACACAAGCACATACCTACATGAATATGTATGCAAATGCAATCATACACAGACGCACATGAATATGTATGCAAATGTATCCACATACACACATGAATATGTATGCAAATGCGGTCTCACACACACATACACACAACAGCAACAGCAAAACAAGCTGTTCTAAAGGTCCGGATCTGCACCAGTAACAACATGATTATAAAAATATTTTGGTTAATTCTTAACTTTTTCACTCATCACACAAATTAGTCCAAAAAAAAAAACCCAAAAAACAAAAACAAAAAAAAAACAAAAACAGATGTTCAGGATGAGCAGTTGGTTGTCTGCTTAAGACTCCAAGACTCCAAATGTGAACTTCATACATGAATTGATTTGTCAGAGTTTATCATAAAAGAGATGACCATTCTATCTGCCTTGGATCTTGTAATGCTGAAATCTCTTTGTCACCTCTCATTTCTGCAATGGCCGTGTTTTCCACGAGAAAGAGAACATCAGCAATCATTCTTCTCCTTGCTCCTTCTGCAAAGCATATGGACTAATCTATCCTGTGAAAACTCCAATTTATTTTAACATTCATGAACCTTCATGACTAATTTCCTGAGCCAAACTATAATTACTTTAATTCTACACTGCTGGAGAGAATTTGAAAACAGGACTTCTTTAGGAGAAAATTAACTTATATAATGAGTGAAGAGATAAATCATATTAGCTCTAATTAAAGTACATTAACATTTTGGTTGCATCCGAATAAAAATCAGAGAAAATGAAAGCAGGCTTCTCATAAAGAGTCAATTCACAGAGATTTATGAAGATTTCAGGAACTTGCAAAATTACATTACTTAACATCTCTATCAAGATCTTTACAAGCATACATAATGAAAAGCCTAATAAAAGATTTAATAAGTGGACCTTTGCTTAAAATCACACTGATCCAGTGCAAGCAAAGGTTTTAAGCCCCTAATGGAGATTAAAATGATAATTGTCAATTTAAATATACATACGCTGTCCACACAGTTCAACCCAGAGTTGGGAAGTCAGAAATGTATCCTCAGCTAAAGTAGTTTCGTTGTTTCCCTTTGCACACCCAATATCAGTATTGCCTTGGTTTTCTTTGATATTTATCCTTTTCCCTAACCGAATTATACAACAAATCCTACTTTGTACCAATTCAACGTCTTTTAGGTCTCTTCCTGATCATTGTTTGTCTAACACAAATAGTGTACTTCCCGATGAACTTATTTAAGTTTCACTCGACAGGGAAGAGAATTAGGTCTTTTTTTCCCACAGAAATCCTCCGCCTTCAAACTTCATACAATGGTGTTGCTCAATGATTTAATTTTCAATATTGTTCCTGAATGCCTCGGAAAAGAGGTGTTCTCAAACTAAGTCTCAGTGAAACGCACTGCCTGTAAAAGTGCACAGTGAGCAGGAGTCAGTGTGTCTAATTTGAAGATGAGATTTGCAGCCAGCATTCGCTATGGTGTTCTCCAATTTCCATGAGAGCAAACATCCCATTTGACACGGCATTCAAAACCCACCACACTCCATCACCCACAGGCACTTTTATCATTAACTGTTTATGTCCCCTTCACCATGCACATTGTATATTAGATCTTAGTCCTTCTTGCTGTTGTCCAGGGCACAACCTTTCTACAGTTGCAAATTACTATGCCATCCTACCAAGTGTCCTCATTTCAAATCCATAATCGCTATAGTTATGTTTACATGGCAAAATAAAGTCATCTCAAATTATCAAATAATTTATGTGTATGCAGAACAGAGAAAATGCCAGGTTGAACATTGTGGAAATTAAAACAAGTTTTTCCATTTCTATACACATGATTTGGTAATCTTAGTGATCAAACATCCCGACAAAAGCAACTTAGGGGAGTACAGGCTTATCTGGGTCATATTTTCAGTTCATGATTTCAGGGAAAGTCAAGGCAGCAGGACTTTGAAGCAATGAGATATATCTGTGTATTTGCTATTTAAAGCTTAGAATTAAACTGGTCAGAAGTCTCAGTGAGTGAGGGTACTTGCTTGTCAAGACTGATAACCTAAGTATGATTCTCCAGAATCCGTATGGTAGGAGAGAAAAGACTCCTCTACATTGTCTTTTGATTTCCATTTGTCTTTTGATTCTTTGTATTCTTTTCTTTATTCCTAAAAAATTGATTTCAGCCCTGCTGTTTATTATTTCCTGCCTTCTAGTCTTCCTTGGTGTGCTTGCTTCTTTTTTTTTCTAGAGCTTTCAGGTGTATTTGTATATTTTAAATTGTCGATATGAGAACTTTCTACTTTCTTTATGGAGGTTCTCAGGGTTATGGACTCTACTATTAGCACTGCTTTCATTGTGTCCCATAAATTTGGGTATGTTGTGCCTTGATTTTCATTGAATTCTAATTTCTTTCTTTATTTTTTCCCTGACCATGAGATCATTGCATAGAGAGTTGCTGAAATTCCATGAGTGTGTATGCTTTCCATTGTTTTTGTTTCAGGATTATGATTTAGGTTTTAAAAGTGAGATTCAACTCCTATTACTCCTGAAGAAATTCTGAAAATGAAAAACTTCTACTGCTCCTTAGGAAATTCTGGAAATGTAAAATTTAGGAATTTGAGCAGGAACAACAGAGGCAAACTTCACCAACAGAATGAAAGACATGGAAGAAAAAATCTTGGGTATGAAAGATATGATAGGAGAAATGGATACATCTGTCAAAAATATTTAATCTAAAAAAATTTCCTGGCACAGAACATCCAGAAATCTGGGACACCATGAAAATACCAAACCTAAAAATGGTAGATATAATGGGAGAATAAGACTCTCAACTCAAAGGCACAGAAAATGTATTCAATCAAACTCAAGGCAGAAATCAATTAGTAAGAAACAAAACAATAAAAAGAATCAACGAAACCGAGATCTGGTTCTTTGAGAAAACCAACAAGATAGACAAACCCTTAGCCACACTATCCAAGAGACAAAGAAATAGTATCCAAAAAACAAAATCCAAGAAACAGAGGAAAAGTAATAATTTTGATCTCTTGACAATATACGATATTTTAAACTTATAAAGAGAAAATAGACATGGTGGAAGACAAAACAGAGAATGAAAATAATGGTCACATCTTTTAGAGTGATGGAAGGAAGAACATGCATTGTGAAGAAAAAGCATGATGTTTAATGTGTATCTTAAAGAGCTGTATTTTAAATGCAAAACTGAAATACCCATAAATTGAGATAAATATAAGAAATTATTGAGAAAAGGGCACAGGAAGAGTGGCTATACCTAGCAATCAATGGTGTGAATCAAAATTCTATTTGGTATGTTAGTAGAGTTTTGAGTAGAACATGCACCCAGTTCTTTCTTGAGACCTCAGTTTCATAGAAGATAAAAATACATAAAAATCACATGTGTGGAACCCCACAGACCTGCATCTGATGTTTAAAGTTTAGACATTTTGACTAGTCTCACATGTACCAGACATCTGAAAATATTCTGTGTATTTGCTGTTCCATGCTTAGAATTGCACTGGTCAGAAGTCTTGGTGAGTGAGGGTACTTGCTTGCCCAGGCCAATAACCTAAGTGTGATACCCAGAACTCATATGGTAGGAGAGAAATGACTCCTGTAAATTGCCTTTTGCCTTCCATATACATGCTGTAAAATGCCCACTCCTAAGATATTAATGAATAAAGATAAATAACTTTAATTTGTTCAAATAATCTTGTGTGTGTGTGCGCACACATGCATGTACACACATCTATGCACATTTTGTGTATAGGAGCATGTAGAGGAAGAGGATAATCTTAGGTGTCTTTATCCATGTGTCACACACTTTTTTTAAGGCATTGTCTCTCACTATTTTAGAACTTTCCAAGAAATACTGGCTAGACAGTGAACTTTAAGTATCTACTTGTTTTGACCTCCCAGTGGGGAGAACATGAAGAACAATTGGCTTGTCTATAGTCTGATCAAACCAATGATTTTACTTTTTTAACACAGGGTTCTATGCACATAGAGGCAGGATGTGGGGAAGGGGATGATGCAGGAGCATAGGTGTTCAGGGAGAGTACAAATATCTTCCAGAATAGAGTATTGGCTGGGTGAAGGTTCAGGGAACAGGCCACTCTGACTCTATCTATGATTACTTGTCCTTATCTAAGTTGGTATAATCCACCAAGGCTACCTATCCACAAGGTCTATGACTATCCAGGCTGGTAAATTTCCTCCAAGGCTGCTTGTTTACAAGATCCTATAGCCATCTGTTCAGTGATTTTCCACAGAGACCAAGACTTTGTGTTAGCAAGCTGACTTAGACCTATGGGTGATTTTAGGCCTTCAGTGTATAAGCAAGGCTGCCCCTGACACCAGTGGTGGGACTAAAGGTTTTACTTCATATAGCTTTTTAATATAGGTTCTAGGGATCAAATACAGGTTTTCATGCTTGCAAGACAATCACTTTACAACTGAACCATCTCTTGGTCAGAATTATGACCTTGTTCTGAAAGACCACATTTTATACTTTATAGAAACAAAACCCGAATACTTTAAAGAAATATTGGTTCTGAGGATGAAATTCAATTTAAAAAGGGATTAAAATCTCACATATACTCACCTGTCATAAGAAAGTACAGGTAGGACCCAGAAGAAGCAGAATCCTAAAAATACAAGTCTCAAAATGAAAGATGTAGGAACTCTTAAAGGGTATAAAAAAAAAGACTTAAAGTATAAACCTCAAAGGAAATGGTTCAGGAGCCCAATGACACTCAAGTTGAAAACTTTTACTTATTTATTAAAAGAAACAAATGAAAGGCCCTGCATCTTGCTTAAAAGTTAGAATGTTTCCTCTGTTGTAAATAATAACCATCCACGGTGTTTTTATATGCTATCAAGGCTTCTGTTTCATGTGTCTATTCTAAACTTATGTGGTACTGATTTTTATGTTCTTGAGATCTCTCTTCATATTTACATAATATGGCAACTATTTTTCAATTTGACCATCAGGAAAGTTCCCATGAAAACAAATCCATGACAGTCACTCTGCCGCTTATCTCCAGTCTAATGTATTGAGAATGCTCGCAGGCCTTGTTTACAGTACCAACAGGGAAGGTGGAAGGACCTGAGGCAGATTTGAAAGGTAACTAGGTAATCCTATAAATATTAGATGTTTTTTTCATAGGATGAAAGTAGATTCTTTCTGGAGAGATTTTTTTTTTTAATAAAGATGTTTATAATGCTGTCTGGTGATCAAATCAATTTCCTGAAAAAATGAGTTCTGGCCATTAAAAAACCTTTGCTTGTGCAAATAAATAATCCTCAGTTTGCAAGTGAAGTAGTTACACCTAATTGTAAACTAAAAATGTTTTGGAAATGTGCTGGGAGCTGTCCCTGGCTTGGTGGGAGGAGAAGGTGATCTTCTTTCTTCTCCTCCAGTCAGTCGGTTCTTCTTGAGGCAGCCGAGGGGGATGGGAAGAACATAGGCAGTGGGTAAGACCTAGGGTTTGGCTACTGTAGCTGGCCTGCCCTCTGGTATCCTCTGTCCAGAAACTGCAGTTTTTGGCACTTAACACCTCAGTCCTGGGACTGCAGAGAATTAGGCAAATATCCTTAGTACTCTCTCTGCAGGCACTACCAGGCTCTAACTTATGTCTGTTGGTTTGAGGTCACAGGAAGAAAAGACACTTAAAGAAGTTATTGTAGTTTATTACTAAGTATAAAAAGTTTCCTATGAAAGCTAGCTGAGAGACAAAGTAGGGAAAGGTAAAAAATTTTTCTAACAAAGGAAAAATTCTGAGTGGAGAGAATCTAAGCAGGGATGAAAGAAGAGAGGAGAG
>NW_021627850.1:0-15701 GCF_004785775.1 Grammomys surdaster
AAAAAAAAAAAGAAAAGGAAAGAAAGAAAGAAAGAAAGAAAGAAAGAAAGAAAGAAAGAGAGAAAGAAAGAAAGAGAAAAAGAAAGAGTGGAAGGAAGGAAGGAAGGAAGGAAGGAAGGAAGGAAGGAAGGAAGGAAGGAAGAAAAAAAGAAAATAAGAAAAGGAAAAAGAAAAAAGAAAATAAATGAATAAATAAATCACATTCCAAATGTGTAAAAATTACATAATATTAACCTGATAATAACAGGCTAATTAATCATACTGAGTATAGGTCTTAGGTGTTTTCAGATCTCACTAGTCACACCTTTTAATTTTGCTAATAATATTTGCATTATCCAATATGTGGGAATGTCTAGTTATCTAATATGTTACAATTAGCTCAACAGTGAGTCACCTTGGATCTACTGTCCCATATGAGGACCCTAGATTAGTTTGTGGTGGGGTTCATCTGTGAAATAATGTTGCAAAGACACCTGAAATTGAGGTGTTCAAAACTTTTAACCAATTGGGAATAGGAGTCGTTGTATAAATATTTTTCTGTTACCATGAATGCTCCATTCTGAGGCATAAGTGCATTCATTTGTACACATTAGTTGCCTGCTTTCTTTTTTTTTTACTTAATTTTTTTTTGAACATGAAATTCTTTTTTATAGCATGTTTTACAAGGGGAGGGGTAAGAGGGGCCAGGTGGTGGAAAAGTACAGAATCTTCTTGGCCTGTGACTTGAAACATGTCATGGTGCCTTGAAACATACACGGTACACTGGACATTATTCCTACCCCATTAATTGCCCTGTTAAATATCTTACTAAAAGTCTTTAGCTTTATTTACTCTGTGTGTCTAAGGTAACCTGCCCTATGCTAGGTGCTTCCATTTCAGGGCTATGGTTATTCCTCTGTAAGTCCTACTCAAAGGCTGTCATAGGCACAGAGAAGTATTACTATGCTGTTCCTAATCACTTCTCCATGTCTCTCTCACACTCTGACTTAGGACTCAATCACCTTGCTTTTGAAATGTTGAAAACTAGACAGCCTATTATTAACTTGTTTATTTTGCTTTTTACTGTTAAAATCCTGTTTTGTAGTGGGCATCAATTGCATGCTTATCATGGCAGTGTTTTCATTCTCTGTCTGATGTTTGCTTACGCCCATCCTCTTCTCACTGCTACATTATTTTCTGTGAAAGTGTGTGCGTGTGTGTGTGTCTGTGTGTGTGTGTGTGTTTTAATTTGCCTTTACCTTTCAGAGGTCATGGTTTTCTTCTCGTGTTTCTGTTGAAGTGGGTGGAATGCTGCATTAATTCTAACCAGCTAGTCTTCCCACCTCCAGCTAGTACCTCCCTTCAGGCCAAGACCTGAGGGAAAATGATTTAGGAAATTTATTATACTCAATTGCTGTCTAGATCATTATCCATTGTGAGCATTGAAATGACTACAGCATCCTCCAACATTTTAGAGGCAGATGACAAAATGAAGTAGGTTTTGGATCATCTGAGCTCCTTAAATATTTCAAGAGACCCTAAAGGAATATAAATACCATCTAGTCCTTTCTTTCCAAAAGACTATCACTTTTCTGTAGTCATACATGAGAAATTCAAAATGGAATGTGTACTGGCTGGTTTTGTGTGTCAACTTGATACAAGCTGGACTTATCCTCCATGAAATACCTCCATGAGATCCAGCTGTTAGGTGTTTTCTCAATTAGTGATCAAGGGAGGAGGACCCATTGTGGGTGGTGTCATCCCTGGGATGGTAGTCTTGGGTTATATAAGAAAGCAAGCTGAGCAAGCCAGGGGAAGCAAGCCAGTAAGTAACATCTCTCCATGGTCCATGCACCAGTTCCTAGTTCCTGACCTTCTTGAGTTCCAGTCCTGACTTCCTTTGGTGATGAAGAGCAATGTGGAAGTATAAGCTGAATAAACCCTTTCCTCCCCAACTTGCTTCTTGGTCATGATGTTTTGTGCAGAAATAAAAGCTCTGACTAACCCTGGTACTGGAAGTGACAGCCTGACCATGTTTTGGGGAGGACTGTGGAAGTACTTCGGAACTTTGAGCTAGAAGAGCCATTGGAATGTTAAGAGCTCTGTGGGATGTGTAGGAGCTTGGAAGATAAAGTTGAGAACAGTAAAAATGATAGATAGATGATATATAGATCACAAATAGTAGTAAATAAATGATTGTTTAATAGATAGTAGATAAATTACAGATGAAATTCAATGATTGATGGGTAGACTAATAAAAAGTAAATCCAAATGAGCATGTGGATGAATTCAGAGATATATTGTATGCATATTTTTATTCTTGACAATTTATTCTCATATGCAATGTTCAAATGTGTAATAATATTCTCCATTTATTTTCTGAGGCAAGTGGAAAACAATAACAAAGATTAGCACCAAATCAGAAGTCTCTCCTTCAGTTCATACATAGCAACATTGTTCCTGAACCTGATCCTATGCCATTTTACCATTTTATCACCAGTGACAACAAATTTTACTTGATTGCATTAAACTATTCACTCAGCATTTCGTGCTTATTACTTTAAATCAATCCTAGCAATAGTGTTTTTTTTTTTTTTTGGTAAGTTGCATCTCAAAAATTTCACACACAGGTATGGGAAATCAAGAAAATATGAAGGAAGACTAATGATCAGATGAAGCCCTGAATAAATATATACTGACAAGGACCAAGACCTGGGACCAATGAGATCTGCAAAGCTTGCCTCTAGGTGAGGCTCAGTAGCATGGCAAAGCCTTCCCCTGTTCCGTATAAATGTTTGCTAATGACTGACCAGTGCTTGCAAAAATCAGCAACTGCAGTTTCCTCTTCCAGGTTATCTGCTACCCAAGAATGTTCCTTGACAGAAACCTCCAGAATCAGACAATCCCTCCTTCTCTTGCTGTACATACTAAACTCACTGAGCTTTATGTAATAGGAGCAACTCATAAAACCAAGGCTGGATCTCTTGACTCCATGCTTTCTGCAAGCATGTATATCTGTCTGTTTTACATTCCTCATTGCCTCAGACAGTTTTCCAGAACCAAGCCATGCAGGTCATGACGCACATACTGATTGTTGGGTTGCAGTGTGCCAGTGGGTCCTGTTGGGTTGATGTGTGAGTCCCACATGTGTCTTACCACTCGGCTAGGGCCTCTCCTGGGGACAGGGGCACAGGAATTTGACTGTGATCACTCCACGGTGGTGCCTATGTGAACCTGCAAGACTCTGCTTCAGGGGTGAGAGAACACAGTCTGGGGTCCCATGGGGGCCAGAGCTCTTGGGTTGGAGGTCCCCAGGCCAAAAGGCAGCCAGGAACCAGTTGGTTCTCAGGCCCCTGGGCTCTCAGGTGCTGCAGAGATGCCACGGAAGGGTTGAGATCAAAGTGGGGCATACCAGCTGATGGCCTGCAGTCCAAGGAGGGAGGGAGGGAGAAGCTCTGGCTGTGTCCTGAGGGGATGAGATTTCTCTCTTGGCTGGGTCATGCCTGGCTTGGCTTGTTTACTTGGGTTGTTGGACCTCTGTGGCAGAAAACGTAGAAGGATCATCTGTGGGAGATTAGGAGGCAGCTTGATAGTTAAAAACCTTCTCCACGGTTCCCCACAGTGGGTCCCAAAGAAGGGAAATAGGCTATGGTCTTAAGATATTTATTGTCATGGCAGAAAATGCATGAAGCTATACCCCAACATTTTCAGGGTGGGCCTGAGGTTAAATACCTTTTGCAAGGAGGAGGGTCTGGGAAGGAATGTTTAATTGACCACGCCCCCTGGCCTTTAGGTATCTCATTAATATGGAAATCTGTCTTGAGGCTAATGTTACACCCTCTACCTGTGGAGGGGCTAGGGGGTATTGTTCTACATGCCTGAAAGGCGCAGATCGATGGAGGTCTTTGGCCTCATGTCAGGAGCCTTGAGTCTGGGAGTATGCTGGAATGTATGCTGTTCCTTGCAGGAAAACCTTTGGGGTCTCTAACCAGCAGGCTCTCTGGCCATCTCCATCTGGTGCTCAACCAGAAACCATGTTGTCCTTCACAGTCCTACAAATGATCATATTCATTGACTAGTGAACAGAGCAATAGGACTGACAGTCCAAATTGGTTTAATGTTCTAAGCTGTGGTCTTACCTCCCTGAAGTGACTTTTTACTTGTTTTCAATCCTCAAAGTGCTAAGTGGTATGGCACAATGTTTGACAAAATGTTGCTTATAAGTAGAAAATTTATATTTGAATGAGGAATTTACAAACCACAGAAAACAATTTGTTTTGCATTAGTAACTAAGCATGTTCTATGCAGTGAACCCTCTCCCCATGCATGGGATATGTAACGCACCCCAAGCAGAGACAGTCTAACTGTAAAATGGTTTATATTTCCAAGAAAATCATCAGCTTTGAATGCAAAGAGATTTCTTCAAGCTGCAAGCCAGAGAAGATGATTTTACATCAGAAAGATCTTCGAATTATTCCTTGCAACTGTTTGTCTTTCATGCCTAACTAGACCTGATCATGAGATTTATTTAAACACATTACTTTAGAGTAATAATTCAGGATCACAAAAATTGATGCTCTTTGAAAAATTTGTTGTCATTGACAATAGAATCGCTTTGACGACAGACACACCTGGGTGGCATCTCTTCTAACACTGAGTGAGTTCCTTCTAGATGTATCATAAAGCTGGAGGATTAAAACATTACACGCCCTGAGAAACGCCAGCTCTAAATTACCTCAGGCTTACACTGTGCTCAATAAAACCCTCTTTCTGATTCTATCCACATTTCTAGAAAGGCAGATGATCACCACCCTGTGTCATTATACTTCTCCGTCTTCAGCCAACTCAAATGATTACAGGCAATTCTGAAACATTTTGTACTATTGTTCCAATAGGTATGAGAATAAATTTATAAATGTATTATGAAAATCAGGTTCACATTCTCAAAACCAGTTTTAATGGAGGAAACAAAGACCTCGTTTCCCCTTATTTATAGAAAAAGTTTGGGAATTTGAACAACTGAAAAGTTCGTATGTCACTTCTCACTTGGGTCAAATGCCTCTCTCTCTCTCTCTCTCTCTCTCTCTCTCTCTCTCTCTCTCTCTCTCTCTCTCTCAATCTCTCTCTCCCTCCCTCCCTCCCTCCCTCCCTCCCTCCTCTCCTCTGTGTGTGTGTGTATGTTGGGAAGGTGTGTGCATACATGTGTTGAGTTAAGTGGAAGACATTGGTTTTCTTCTTTTTTTAA
Organism: Grammomys surdaster; assembly: GCF_004785775.1. NCBI lineage: Eukaryota > Metazoa > Chordata > Mammalia > Rodentia > Muridae > Grammomys > Grammomys surdaster. The sequence continues at coordinate 5,225 of NW_021627850.1, forward strand.
GTAAAAAAAAAGAAGTCTTGAATCAGAAAGGATTTATTTTTCTTCACCACAAATAAATTACAAGTAAAAAAAAACAAACAAACATATATTTTTATAAACTGGAAATCAGAGGACAGTTGCAGAGCCTGGGTTAGGGCTGAGGATCAGGAGCAACTGGAGGATGGCTAATCATCGGTGGTTCTGGGTGTCCTTTAGTCATCTCTCTGTCTGTGGTAGGTAGGACAGGTGGACAAGGATACAACTTCAGTCTGATGGCAGTGTTTGTTACTGGCAAACTATGGCACCGAGGCTCCTCTCCAGACAGTTTCTTCAGATAACCAGGGATGACTGGAGACAGTGTAGTTGGTGGGATCGTAGTGTCTGGGACAGAACGGATGAAGAGATGTCCTCCTTTCTGAAGGAAAAGGGTGATGCCAATGCTGGCTTCAGTACCTACGGGACTGTGGCCAGAGGTGGAGCCTTAGGATCTGAGGGGCAGGTTACAAATTGGATGGCTATAAATCCAGGTGAGGTTCATAGCTGGTCATACTGTGAGATGCCAAGGCTGTTTTGGTTTCAAAACTAAATGTCCCAGCCGTGTTTGGCCCATCTTCTCTGAGGTGCAGGAGAAAAAGCACCTGAATTACTGTAGAGGCTAGGAAAGCGCTTGCTTATCTGACGCCTGCTACCTCCTGAGGATGATCTCCCGGCAGCTATACGAGGAAAGCAAGTCTTTAACATTCCTTCTACCTGCACCAAGCTTCCTAGATAATGCTCAGCCATCGGAGACTTCTGTAAAACACCGACTATACTCTGGATCCAGTCCATGGCCACACTCTGTTGGAAGTTACTTAGTCCTCTGTCAAAGCGACCCATTTTTAGTCTGTTCAGTAGTTCTGTGAAGGGCTGTGTGAACCCTTGGAGTTCTTTACACTTTTGAGGCAAGAACAGGTCTCCCTCTGTAGTACAACCCTGGGTGTTTAGACTTGTATCCAGTTCACTATCTCTTGATGTTTTGACTGCAGATCCTTGTTGTTACAGATGAGATGCTGTTTGTTGGTCAATAGAAACCCAGGATCGATGTCTGCAGCGGATAAGGCCTGGACTGAGCTTGGAACCTCCTCTCTGCTCCACAGTGTCTGATCTGTGTTTATGGGTGACCCTGCCCTCCCTTTCATTATCAGAGGGAAGCTAAAGTCACCGATCACAGGGGACGTGGAAAATGACGGGGAGAGAGAGGAGGAGGAATAAGAAGAAACGCTAGACGGAGAACCCGGAGGGGAAAGGGGGAAGGGGGAGGGAGGAAGGGGCGGAGGGGATGCTGAAGAGCAGCTCTGTTATTACCAAAGATCAGAACCTGGGTCTGTCGGCTTGCATCAGTTTGTGGTTTTCTTATCTGATAACTGTCTAGCTTTCTTTCCTTGGGGCAGGTCTTCCTCTGAACTTTGATATAGACTAGGGCTCACTAATCCTCCTCTCTTCAACACACACACCAGGGTTAAAACACATGCACTGCCGTGACCAACTTTTTATACGGGTTCCAGTATCCAGACTTGGATCCATATGCACAGAATGTACTCTTAGCCACTGAGACATATCACAATCCCCAGTCCCACAGTGCCCTCTCTTCAGTGGCTGAGCAATACCTGACTAGGGTCCATTCTAGTTAGTACTCAAAACAAGGAGTAAGGCTCATAAGAAGTGTGAAACTGGGGCTGGAGAGATGGCTCAGTGATTAAAAGCATTAATTGCTCTTCTAGAGATCTAAGTTCAAATCCCACTAACCACATGGTGGCTCACAACCATCTGTAATGGGATCTGATGCCTTCAGGTTTGTCTGAGGACAGTTATAGTGTACTCATATAAATAAATAAATCTTTAAAAATAAAAAAATTGTAAACTATCGATTCTATCTATCATCTATCTATTTATCTATTTATATCTTATATCACTATTTCTAAAATATCTCCCTCCTTTCCATCCAATTTTCTGTTTCCATTGTACATATAGAGAAAATCAGCCTGCTTTCCATTCTTTCTGATTCCACCTCAATCAGATCAATTTCCCCCCTTCATTTGCTAGCACACTTTGTCTTAAGTCATCAGTTTTTTTTTCCTTTTCTTCTTTAAATATTGACGTTGGCCTTTGGTCCTCACTTTTCATAGCTTCTTTGCCATGTTTGGCATTTTATTACTGCTCTTCTTGGAGTAGCTTTCTGAGCATTATGCTGCCTGGTGTTTCCAGGATGAATGCTTATTATTTTATGTTTTATATATATATATATATACAGTGAAAGATATTGAAGATATTGGATATTGAAGATATTGTACTTATATATATACTGTGATACCTTTTCTTAATTATCAACTTGATTACATCTGGAATGAACTACAATCCAGAAATGGACTGCACACCTGTGAGGTTGTTTGTTTTTCTTAGTGTGAAGTGGGTGAATCCATTTGTAGTCCAGAGCTCTTGGTAAGAAGATGCACACCTTCGATCAGACACTTGGGGCAGAAAGTCACACCTTTAATCTGGGCCATATCTTCTGCTAGAAGTCTATATAAAGAAAAGGAAGGAAACTTTTGTATTTTTGCCTGCTTGCTCTTGTCTTTCTAGCACACCTATTCCTTCATTGTCATTAAAATCTACCTACTTCTTTGAGAGTCCAGTTTATAATAAAGATTAGCTGAGACATCCAGCCTTGTGGATTGAGCAAATAATGGATTCTTGAAATTTCTGTTCAGAGTCAGCCATTGTTAGATTATCTGGCCTGTAAGTCATCCCAATAAATTATATATATATCATATATGTTATCTTGCTGAAAGAGATTCATTCTATGCTCTCTTATTCTAGATAATCCAGACTAATACAAAAACCTACTTCATTTTAGATGGAGGCAAAGACACTTAGCTAAAAGTTCATTGCTTAGAACTGTTATAAATATGCTAAGCCTAAATAAGTTATAATTTCTATAATGGGAATCTGGTTTGGGACCTAGCATTTAATCAATCAGGATATACTGCTACAATCCCCTAAATAGAGTAATTACCTCTAATATGACACTTTGTCATGGTCTATCAGGTAATACAAAAATGAAATGACTAAATATTGTACATATTTCTTTTGATATAATATTCTTTCTTAAATAAATATGTTCAATAACATTTTAATGAAAAGTGAGTCTGATATACTGAGATTATCATGTGAAGATTTTTCCAAGATGTGTGAAATAACAAAGGTATCAGAGTATCTAATTATCTGGATCACTCTAGATATATCAGAAATAGAAGACATTCCTATTGGGCGCTGTGTATTAGAATCATCAAGTACATAGAGTACTGTTTTGCTTTGATTTTAAATAATAATCCCAGAAACAAGAATGTTGTGCTCCTTGTTTTTATTTCAAAGAATAAAGGTTTGAAATACTCACAAATTCACTTTCTAAATAAAGAAACTAATAGTCTTTCTGCTACAAATTTGAATGTAATGGAAATTTAAGTGTTTGATTTAAAGGACAAACAGTCGAATAGGAGGGACATGGGGTAGAAGGGTATGAGAAATGCCAGAGAAAGAATCACAGAATTTGTTACAGCATTGTTAAATTAATGGACAGTTTGTTTTCTTTTTTCAAAGGGAAATGATGAGAAACATGAACGAACCTGATACTTTGGGTAATAGTGTCCTCATTATGCCTATCAGAAGGGAAATCAGTGTTGAGATCCAAGAAAATACCTTGAAAGTGAAACCCCCTGACACTGTGGTGAGCCAAATACATTCATGTTCTATACACAGCTAGGTCAACATTTCTTTCCCAACAGATCCTTTTCAATCCTTTTGGTCTATAATGACATCTCTTATTTTCTGTGATGGACACACCTGTGTATGTCCAGATCTCTCGGACTTCTACTCCAATGTGTTTATGAATATCCACATTCTTCACATTTACAGTGTGTATGTGGGGGGGAAGAAGATCAGTAGGACTAGAGAGGATTTCTTCTCTATATTACTATTTCTACAATAAAAACCCCACCCTTTTCTTGACATATGATTATAGTTTTCCATTATAGATACAGAAAAGAGTCATCTCATTGCTCCATCTTCTGTTCTCTCTGATTCTAACTCTATCAAATTGATCTTCACTTTTAAATTTGTTACCTAAGCTATGTTTATATGGATCCTTGCTATTACTTTTCTGTCCTATTACTATTACCTTCTATATTGTGCTTGAGAGCTTACTTTTGACCTGTGTCTCCATCATCAATGGCTTTCTGTACAGCTTTCTGTAACCTATGACTTCATATATCACATCTTTAGAAAACACTACCAGCTGTATTTCTGTAGTTTCACTCTTCTAGAAAGACGAAATAAGAACTTCCTTCACATCACCTGGAGCATATAGACAGTGTTCACTGTTAGAGTGTATGTGATCTTGTGTATGCAATCTAAAAAATTTTAAACTTTTTCTTAAGTAATTAATAATCTATCATTGTAAAGACTTGAAACTATTACTGAATAATTCCATTAAAACATTAAATGAGACAGACTGTATAGTCCACTCTTAATATAAGCCATTAACACTGTTGGATTCATTATCATATATGGCACCATTATCATAGTGCCATTTCCACTGGTACTAGCATACACCAATCAGAGTCTGCAGCTGAGAAAAATACCAACTTTGATTCCTGTGATACGTAGTAAACATAATAAAACACTTTAAAAAATACACCCATGTTTCTGGAAAAAATGATGTAAATGGGTTTTTTTCCACAAGGATAAAAATGTAAACTCTATAATAAAATCTATAAATGTAAATACAAAGTCAATGTCATGACATTATCAGATTGAAATTGCACCTACCTTGTTTGAATAGGGAAGTCATCAGATCCAATGAGAAACCAAGACAAGGAAGGGAGAGATCTGCAGAGACACTGACCTAGAGTCTTGTGTAGCTAGTGTGAACTCAGCTGATAACAAAACAAAACTGGGAGTGTAAAAGGGATACGGAGCCTGGGTGGTGAACTCCAGTAATTTAGTAACAAATACCACAGGCACAGACTGCAGAGGGAATAAATCATCAGTGTCAGAGACTCACCTAGATGCCTGGACAATCAGGAACAAATTCAGTAACCTACAAGAAAGAGGCTCTGGATCCAACAGAGCAACTACTGAAGGCACACTGGAACATTTTACACAAACAAAAGGTAAACAAACAAAAATTGTTTTGAGTGAGATAGAAAAGAAAATTTAGTATATGAAGTGGCTCTATAGGTATCAATGACAACAACTTTACTGCTCCATCTTCTGGACTTCCTAGGTTCCTAGAACCAGATCAGATTTGATTGATTATCAGGGTTCCTTTCCCATGTATCATTTGACATTCTCTATTCATCTGGGTACCAGTCTTCAGTTCTCCTTTCATCTATGACTTTCTTCTCAAAATCATATTTATTAATTGACCCGACCGGCAGGTCCTAGTTATTCGTGGGGGCGAGGAGGACCGCAACCTAAAAGAAGAACAGGCGAGAGAGGGAATGGATTCAAGCAAACAGTTGCTTGTCAAGAGTCATGTATTTGAACCTGAAATGCTTTTTTATAGCATGCTTTACAAGGGGAGGGGGTAAGAGGGGCCAGGTGGTGGAAAAGTACAGAATCTTCTCGGCCTGTGGCTTGAAACATGTCATGGTCTATACGGTACAGTGCCTTGAATTATGATCTACCTGCTATTCTTCAGAAGATATGGTACACTGCTTGAATTATGGTCTCCCTGCTATACACTGCTTGCCAAGCAGGATCTTGTGGTTGCCAAGCTGCAGGGGACATTGTGCAGGTGGGGAAAGGTAGGGGGTGAGGGTAAGGGCGAGGGTCCTGGCTTCTGGCAATTAATTTATTTATGTGTTCATTATCATGACATGAGCATATGCCACATGTGCTTCCCTGAATTCCCTGTCTTTTCTGTTTCCCTTCCCAATTGCTTCTATTTTGTTCTCCTGGTTTCTCTCTGTTTCTTTTGGTCTATATTTTTTATATAATTTCTCAATCAATCAAACACCCTTTTCTGAGGTTCTATGAGTCATCATTATGAAATCATTTGTATTTATCAAATGAAAGCCAATTTTTACTTTATTATTTTCACTGCAAACAAACAAACAAACAAAACAAAACAAAATAATAGAAAAATAATGGGGACTGCTATTATATGTAGGGAGTTGGCTGCCAATTCCCAGACAAGTAAATGTTTTGTTTAAGTTCTCATTTATTGTCTAGTGGAGGAAACACTAGACATGATCATGAAGTAAGTTTTAAGGAAGGTGCAGGTATTATCAATGAAGCTAACCCCCATTTTTCTAGACTCCACGTACTTACAGTTTAGTAATATAGTCAGAAGAGGAGTTGATGATATAGCTGTTTGTGAAATGCTTGCCTAACAATCATGAAGTTCTGGAAACTATCACAGTATCACATATACTAGAACTAGTTCAATGTGCCTTTAATTACAGTAACTTGGTGATACTTTGGTAGAAGAAACATATTGAGTTTGAAGACAGACATGATGCAAGAAACACTGTCAAAACTTAGTTCAAAATAATCCAGAACAGAGACAATCTAAGAGATTTGTAGCTAAAAATGTTAGAAAAAAAAAACAAAGGTAGCAAGCTTTTATTTTTAAATGTGTATTTAGCTATGAACTGTGTCCAATATGTAGTTTGAGAATTATACATCTTTTGCAAGGGATGCACATTAAGTCTGATCTCACTCATTAGTTCATCCAGGCCTGAGACTGATAAGAAAATAAATCCCATTACTTTTTGTAGAGCACAGGACTAGCAAGTTTGACTGTGAGAGAACTTAATTGGATAGTAGGTTTTCTTGCATTTTACCTGCCTGTTCTCTTTAAAACTCATTGAAAAACCTACTGTTTCCTTAGTAACCTTCTTTTTACTTTCTCTTTCCCATTGTACCTTATCAGTTAACATGCTTTTAAAAAATGTTTTAAGAGAAAATTATAATTTATAAGCATTTATCTTGTTTAACAATAACCTGTCCATTGTGTCCATCCTTTCCACAGTTCACAGAAAATCAAATAGCAAAGACGTATCATAAAACATGTTAATGATACTCTTGGAGGGGTGTGACTGGTAGACAGAGCTGAAAGCTACTAAATCTAGATCTGTCTATATTTACTATTGGATCTCTTTTGGAATTGAAACACCCAGAATGTGCCAAGAATTCAATGGAGCCCACAAAATTACTTCTTGTGCTTGGGGACTCGCTTGGATAATTCTGGAAGGCAAAGAGGGCAGGAATGGAAAGTTTCAGCTGCTGGACTGCTCATGTAAAGAAAGATCCAAAACAAAATCAAAACAGAAACCTGCTTTGCAGAAGAGACAACTAACTGAATGTTACCCTAGAATACTTGCTGTCTTAGGTTCATTATCTAATGTCCTATCTCTCCAGATGGCATGCACTACTCCCAGTCTCTTTGTAGCCACAGGGAACAGACGTCAGATGGACAGCTATAACCTGAGTCTATCTTGTGTGACTTTTACGTCCTAAAGGAATCTAGGGGTAATAGAAATAATGTAGTCTAGAAGCATTAAAGTTGGTAGTGTTTGTGGTCTGAGATCACACAGCCAAGTCCCAAGTTTTTGGCTCAGGATTTTGCAGCCTCATTGGTTAACACTTGGTTGTCTTTCACAGACCCAATCTGATACAATAATACCACATTTCAGGCATAAGTTTGTTGTAGTGGCAATTCTGCTCTTGACCAGAAGCAGTTGTTCTTGGTTTCCCACTGAACTTATTTCTGATGTATGCTCACTGGTGCTGGCATACAAGAAAAAGGACATTTGCTGAAATTGTAAAGGAAATAGAATCCACACGATTCAGAGTAAGGGGATGATAGATCATGTTACAAACATTTGAACAGTCATAGAATATAAATACTTAGAGAAGTTCTTCATGATTATATGCAATGGGTCTCTACTGTAGTGCCTGTTTAAGAAAGAGGTTTTTGTATTGATTATGCTGTTTTAAAATAATCACTGGTTTGTTTATTGTGTAAACAGATCCTGAATAATAAAAAAATAATACTTGGATTTACTTAAAAAGGAACTAACCATCCTCAGGACTGTTGCCCTTCTTCCACGGATGTAGACTATCAGGTAGTCCAGACCAGCTTAGCAATGTGACACTGATTCAGGTACAGGTAGAAGAGGTACCTTGGTAGCCATTCATGCACACCACTGGGTGAAATATCAGGAATTGCAAAGCACCATATGTTATTCATCCACAAAGATGAGGACATACTTTAGACTGTTATCATTAGCATTTTCTTGCCCTACAATAATCTTGATGCTACAACTTGCTTTATTGTAATTACTCCCATTGTTGAACATTGTATTTTTACCAGGGAACAAAGTCGTTGTATTGGTTCCTCCTTTCTTTCAAGATAATTTAAGTTTTCTGTTAATGGTTCCGAAGTATCTCTACACTAATCACATATTTCTCCAGCAGCTTGAGTCCATTGACTAGATGGATTCCATTTGGTTGGAAGGCAGCTAATGCTCTTGTTTCATTTAAAATTTGTGTGACTTAATGAAAAAAATTACCTCTTAGTTTCTGGAGCAGCAAGATGGATCTGTTACTTTACACAAATGAGACAAAACAGACTTTCTGAGTGAGCTGATTTATTATGAGAGTCCTGGGAGTGTAGAGATCAAAAGCTGCTGCAGTTTGAAAGGCAGGAGCTGTTAGGATCATGAAAACTTTTAGATATAAAAGAATACAGCTTGTAAGAATCTGTTGCCAACTGTCCAACCTGAAGAGGGAAAAAGACATCTACTGGTTGATGAATTTTCAGAAATGGTCACTGAATGACATTTCACAAAGTAAGAATCATTTTATGAATGTATTTAAATTTTTAAATCTAGTATAGAATCATAAAGAAATGTGTGACCATTGAATATTTTGAACAAGGCTCAGTTCTAACCAAGATTGCTGAAAATGGATTGGCACAATTAATATGATTAAAATGGCTTTACTTTTTTCTTCCTTAACATTTTTAAATTTTTAATTAAAATATTATTCATCATTTTTCCCTTCAACTACTCCAAATGTCCCGTTACTCCCCTCAATGTTGTACTCTCTGTTTCTTCAATTATTATTCACACACACACACACACACACACACGTATGAATTCACATATGAATGCAACTTGGTGCATCGTTTTTATGTGGCTTATGTGTATAGGATTTCAAGGTTGATAACTTGATATTTTATAAGCAATTAGGGAATTTTCGTGGGAAAGATTATATTTTTCTTTCTTAAGAGTTATTAATTTCCTGTGGTTCTTGATCTTATGGTGGAGTTTCTTGAGATTTCAGTATTAGTATTTCCACTAGTATTGACATTTTGGGGTATCATTTATGAGACTGAAAACTGTTATATTTTTTAAAGCAATCTAGAGATTCAGAAGAAATCTCATTACAATTTCAAATAAATTTCTCAAAGAACTAGAAAGTTAATCCTAAATTTACATTGGGACCCCAAAGATCCCTATCATTCAAAGTAATCAAAAGCAGAGAGAGTAATGCTGAGAAGTCATGATATCCAATCTCAAATCATAGTGTAGAGCTATAGTGTTAAAACCAGTATGGCAATCTTGCAAAAAGCCAGAAACATATAGCAGTGGAATATAATAGAGAACTGATAATTGCATAGTGGTATTGTTAGATTTTCACACGTAGCTTAGAACAGACCACAGAAGACCAGATGGTTCCACGAGGGGGGTTCATTTAGGGTGGAGGGCAAAGGTGGGGAGAGAAATGGGAGGAATGACAGAGAGAAGAGAGAAGTGGAAGCCGGCCATGACCACATGGAGAGAGGGGGAATGGAAGGGGAAGGGGAGAGGGGGCAGAGAATCTGCAGGTAGAGGGATCAAGGGAGCAAGAGAAGCAGGAGGGGTCAAGCAGCCCCTTTTATAGTGAGCAGGCCTACCTGGCTGTTGCCAGGTAACTGTGGGGAGGAGCAGACCTGGCTACTGCCAGGTAACTGTGGAGGTGGAGTTTAGACAGAATACTAACAGGTATGGTCTCTTGAATTTTGACAAGGGTAACAAAAATATTTTGGATAAAATCCCTTTAACAAACAGTACTGAGAAAACTGAATGTAAACATGTAAAACCATGAAACTTGATCTCTGTCTTTAACTTTGCACAAAATTAAAGATGATTCAAAGACCTTGATGTAAAAACTTTAATTCTGAGATTACTTGAAAAAAAAAAGTTCAGTGGAATATGTACAGCCCATATCTAAGCCACTACATTATAGGAATAACCACACGATTATGCTTCTTGCTGCAATCCTCACGAGTGGGACAAGACTATACTGAATGGATAAAAAGAATATGGCATGTGTCCATGGTAAAGTGCTACTTAAACTAGCAGAAAAGTAAAATTGCAGGAGAGAGAGAGAGAGAGAGAGAGAGAGAGAG
>NW_021627851.1:0-3396 GCF_004785775.1 Grammomys surdaster
GAGAGAGAGAGAGAGAGAGAGAGAGAGAGAGAGAGAGAGAGAGAGAGAGAGAGAATTGTGTGTATTTGGTGTGCATGCAGATGAAGCCAGAGGAGCAAGTTGAGTTTCTTGCTCTATCAGTATCTACTTCATTCCCTGCAGATACTGATCTCCGACTGAGCTTGGAGCATGGCTTGGGTCCATCAAGTCTCACCAATCCTTTTACTTTACCTCCATCCCCCAGCAAAGTTGGAATTATTGGTACATGTACAGCCATGCTCAGTGCTTGTGGGTGGATTTGTGGATTAAGTTTCTGATATGGTTTAGGTGTGTTGATATTTCTGCAAGGATTCACTGAAGGATCCTGGAGTTTGCTCCCACAACACTGGTATTTGGTATGATACCTAAAATAATGGGCCTAGGGCAGGTACACAGATTATTGGAAGGATGCTCTTAAAGTGATACAACATTAATCTGTGCTCCTGATGCTGACACTACTATGCTACTAACGTCATGAGATGATGTTGTCATGGGTTGTCTCTTCCAGCACATCTGTGCTATGCCATCTGGGACTAGCCTCCAAAATTGTGTAAGTTAATATACATCACAAGTTTCTCTATCTAGTACTTTGTTCATGAAAGAAAAATCTGGCTAATACAGTAGCATCACTGAATGTGCTTAGTCATCATTAAAAAAAGTGTTCTCTTTACTGTAACTCTTTACTGTAACACAACTCTTTATTTTATAAACTATACCATCACTCTAGCTACAAAAACTATTAGCAAAATATTTTATGTACATTGTAGTATTAAAACAAGACCAATCAATTCTTTAGAAAGATTTATTTTTTGTAATTATGTGTGTGCATGCATGTCTGTGCAGAGATATGTGCAACCATGAGTGATGTACTCATAAAGGCCAAAGGTATCCATTGGCCCTCCTGGAGCTCAAGTTATAGGTAGGTATGAGTTGTGAGTCATCTAAGTTGGGGTCTGGTAACTCAGTTCATGTCGTCTGCAAGAGTAATATGTGCTTAACCTTAACTGCTAAGCCCTCTCTCTAGCCCTTACATATGTACATATGTATTAGAGTCTATTAGTCTTAACTGTATACAAAACTTTCTCAATAAGTGGGCAAGGTACTAGAAATAAAAACATTATCATCTATATTTAACATTATTCACACTTTCTTTAAATTGCCTTATATAATTTCCTGTATAAAATATGTTTAATTGTCACCATGCTTCAACAGATAGGAACCATCTGTTGAATAGCCAAGAAAGCATTTCAAACAAACATTCGCAGCCCCTTTGACAGCATTGTCTCCTGTTAGAAATGGCACCAACCAGTAAATTGCTCCCAGGTGAGAATATTAGAAGAACAGGTGATACCCATGTTATTTTTCTCATTTTCTGTGTTATTTTGAATCTTTTTTATTTATTTTATATTTGTTTACCAGATTGCATTGAAGTAACAATTATACAAAATATGTGAACAATTAAAATTGCTAATAAAGTGAGTATTTGCACAAACTAGACAGGTTTGGGACAATACAACAGAATCCAATGCAGTCAATACATCTAACTAAGTCATTTGAAAGCACTGGGACCTTAAAACTTACTGGAGTAACAAAAGTGGTTTCTATCAGTACATGGAGAGAGAAAGGAAGCTAGAGGAACCCCACTCCTACTCAGAAGGGTCTAGGAGAAGGGATGTAGCTTCATCACCTTTGTAAGGCTTCTTACATGCTGATAAGAGACACTGGGGGAAGAAATCATATTTCTAGAGTCCATCAATGAGTCAGAGAATATAAAGTTGGGGTACAGGAGGGGGTCTATGGAGAAGGATAGAGAGAAGAGCTTAGCTACGCACTTGGATACTGCTAGCAACTCATGAAATAGAAGCAGTGTGAGAAAGACAAGGGAAAGGAATAAAAACATTCCAAGCTCTTCCCAACAGGGCTTAGAGCTAAAACAGACAGGTAGATGATAGACAGACAGACAGACAGACAGACAGACAGACAGACAGATTAATTTTTAAAATAAAAAATACAGGTGAAGTTGAGCAACTCAGTTATAGATAGGTGGCTGACTTTGTTGGACAGGGGACATGACATCACTCTGTGACCTGAGACAAGTTTACGAGACTTCCACGCTCAAAGAGCATGTTAGGGATGTGGACCTTAAGAAATGTTGGTCTCACACGTTAAAAGTAAGTCAGAAAAGCAATCTTGCTGACAAGAGAGGACAAAGGAAAGATGTTTCTGACAAATGAAGCACAGGAGGTCAGAATCCACCTGATGGGAAGTCTCTGAAAGAACGTCTTTCAACTCAAGGCTGTTCATTCCAGCAAAACTCCTCTGAGAACGCTCCCTCCACATGCTTTAAAAATAACTGAGACATTCGGAGATGACATCAATATCCATGTCCTTGCCCTGAGATTCTGCTTTAATTCATCTGGTGATGCTAATATTAAAAAAAAAAAAAAACAACTAGTGTGAGCTAAGCGTAGAAACTTGGTTTGTTGTTGCTACTGTCCTGATTTGAGGTAGTAAAGCTTAAACTGATCTAATCGAGGGAAGGAATGTCCCTCATACATGAGCTACTGTTTGGCAAAACATAATCTTTGCAAGATTTTCTCCCTAGTTCAGATCCTGAAATAATTGTACATATAAATTTATTTCATATAAACCTACTATAGGGGCAGTACTTCAGTTACACCCAATTATAAATAATCTTGGTCATCCTTTATTCACTCTCAATGCTCTCTCCCCACCATCCTTCACCACAAAAATATGAGCCAATAGTGACCAAGGGAGATATAGGTTCCATCACCCTGCCTAACATCCTTTAGAGTAGCTGCCTACTGATGCTTTCCATGTGGGCAACTATAACTCTCCAAGAGAACAGGGCAAGGACAGATACAACTGAAGAAGGAACACTCCTAGATCACATCAAAGTAAGATTTTTGGCTAAAAGATATGTAATATTTTCTCTGAGCAGGTTTTCTTCCAAAAGGTAAACAGAAGAGAGACAAAGGCAAAATAAAACAAGACAAAAGTTATTTCCTCCAAATTTAGCAGTAATATGAATTCTCTTTTTATTAATTTATTTATTTATTCACATTACATCCTGATCACAGACCCATCCTCTCCTCCCAGTACTCTCCTCAAATAGCCCCTCCACCACCTCCCTTCTCTTCTGAGAAGAAGGAGGCCCCCTTCTTGAGTATCAACTACCCTGACACAACAGCTCACCACAGGACTAAGCACATCCTTTTCCACTGATGCCAAACAAGGCTTTGTAAAATGAGTTCTTATAGACATTTCCCTTCCTTCTAGGGCGCTCCTTCTCCATAAACTTGAGTCTCAGAACAACCTTATTCTGTAAGAAAAGCCTTCTTGGTTACAGGTTGTGTG
>NW_021627852.1:0-15680 GCF_004785775.1 Grammomys surdaster
AAAAAAAAAAAGAAAAGGAAAGAAAGAAAGAAAGAAAGAAAGAAAGAGAGAAAGAAAGAAAGAGAAAAAGAAAGAGTGGAAGGAAGGAAGGAAGGAAGGAAGGAAGGAAGGAAGGAAGAAAAAAAGAAAATAAGAAAAGGAAAAAGAAAAAAGAAAATAAATGAATAAATAAATCACATTCCAAATGTGTAAAAATTACATAATATTAACCTGATAATAACAGGCTAATTAATCATACTGAGTATAGGTCTTAGGTGTTTTCAGATCTCACTAGTCACACCTTTTAATTTTGCTAATAATATTTGCATTATCCAATATGTGGGAATGTCTAGTTATCTAATATGTTACAATTAGCTCAACAGTGAGTCACCTTGGATCTACTGTCCCATATGAGGACCCTAGATTAGTTTGTGGTGGGGTTCATCTGTGAAATAATGTTGCAAAGACACCTGAAATTGAGGTGTTCAAAACTTTTAACCAATTGGGAATAGGAGTCGTTGTATAAATATTTTTCTGTTACCATGAATGCTCCATTCTGAGGCATAAGTGCATTCATTTGTACACATTAGTTGCCTGCTTTCTTTTTTTTTTACTTAATTTTTTTTTGAACATGAAATTCTTTTTTATAGCATGTTTTACAAGGGGAGGGGTAAGAGGGGCCAGGTGGTGGAAAAGTACAGAATCTTCTTGGCCTGTGACTTGAAACATGTCATGGTGCCTTGAAACATACACGGTACACTGGACATTATTCCTACCCCATTAATTGCCCTGTTAAATATCTTACTAAAAGTCTTTAGCTTTATTTACTCTGTGTGTCTAAGGTAACCTGCCCTATGCTAGGTGCTTCCATTTCAGGGCTATGGTTATTCCTCTGTAAGTCCTACTCAAAGGCTGTCATAGGCACAGAGAAGTATTACTATGCTGTTCCTAATCACTTCTCCATGTCTCTCTCACACTCTGACTTAGGACTCAATCACCTTGCTTTTGAAATGTTGAAAACTAGACAGCCTATTATTAACTTGTTTATTTTGCTTTTTACTGTTAAAATCCTGTTTTGTAGTGGGCATCAATTGCATGCTTATCATGGCAGTGTTTTCATTCTCTGTCTGATGTTTGCTTACGCCCATCCTCTTCTCACTGCTACATTATTTTCTGTGAAAGTGTGTGCGTGTGTGTGTGTCTGTGTGTGTGTGTGTGTTTTAATTTGCCTTTACCTTTCAGAGGTCATGGTTTTCTTCTCGTGTTTCTGTTGAAGTGGGTGGAATGCTGCATTAATTCTAACCAGCTAGTCTTCCCACCTCCAGCTAGTACCTCCCTTCAGGCCAAGACCTGAGGGAAAATGATTTAGGAAATTTATTATACTCAATTGCTGTCTAGATCATTATCCATTGTGAGCATTGAAATGACTACAGCATCCTCCAACATTTTAGAGGCAGATGACAAAATGAAGTAGGTTTTGGATCATCTGAGCTCCTTAAATATTTCAAGAGACCCTAAAGGAATATAAATACCATCTAGTCCTTTCTTTCCAAAAGACTATCACTTTTCTGTAGTCATACATGAGAAATTCAAAATGGAATGTGTACTGGCTGGTTTTGTGTGTCAACTTGATACAAGCTGGACTTATCCTCCATGAAATACCTCCATGAGATCCAGCTGTTAGGTGTTTTCTCAATTAGTGATCAAGGGAGGAGGACCCATTGTGGGTGGTGTCATCCCTGGGATGGTAGTCTTGGGTTATATAAGAAAGCAAGCTGAGCAAGCCAGGGGAAGCAAGCCAGTAAGTAACATCTCTCCATGGTCCATGCACCAGTTCCTAGTTCCTGACCTTCTTGAGTTCCAGTCCTGACTTCCTTTGGTGATGAAGAGCAATGTGGAAGTATAAGCTGAATAAACCCTTTCCTCCCCAACTTGCTTCTTGGTCATGATGTTTTGTGCAGAAATAAAAGCTCTGACTAACCCTGGTACTGGAAGTGACAGCCTGACCATGTTTTGGGGAGGACTGTGGAAGTACTTCGGAACTTTGAGCTAGAAGAGCCATTGGAATGTTAAGAGCTCTGTGGGATGTGTAGGAGCTTGGAAGATAAAGTTGAGAACAGTAAAAATGATAGATAGATGATATATAGATCACAAATAGTAGTAAATAAATGATTGTTTAATAGATAGTAGATAAATTACAGATGAAATTCAATGATTGATGGGTAGACTAATAAAAAGTAAATCCAAATGAGCATGTGGATGAATTCAGAGATATATTGTATGCATATTTTTATTCTTGACAATTTATTCTCATATGCAATGTTCAAATGTGTAATAATATTCTCCATTTATTTTCTGAGGCAAGTGGAAAACAATAACAAAGATTAGCACCAAATCAGAAGTCTCTCCTTCAGTTCATACATAGCAACATTGTTCCTGAACCTGATCCTATGCCATTTTACCATTTTATCACCAGTGACAACAAATTTTACTTGATTGCATTAAACTATTCACTCAGCATTTCGTGCTTATTACTTTAAATCAATCCTAGCAATAGTGTTTTTTTTTTTTTTGGTAAGTTGCATCTCAAAAATTTCACACACAGGTATGGGAAATCAAGAAAATATGAAGGAAGACTAATGATCAGATGAAGCCCTGAATAAATATATACTGACAAGGACCAAGACCTGGGACCAATGAGATCTGCAAAGCTTGCCTCTAGGTGAGGCTCAGTAGCATGGCAAAGCCTTCCCCTGTTCCGTATAAATGTTTGCTAATGACTGACCAGTGCTTGCAAAAATCAGCAACTGCAGTTTCCTCTTCCAGGTTATCTGCTACCCAAGAATGTTCCTTGACAGAAACCTCCAGAATCAGACAATCCCTCCTTCTCTTGCTGTACATACTAAACTCACTGAGCTTTATGTAATAGGAGCAACTCATAAAACCAAGGCTGGATCTCTTGACTCCATGCTTTCTGCAAGCATGTATATCTGTCTGTTTTACATTCCTCATTGCCTCAGACAGTTTTCCAGAACCAAGCCATGCAGGTCATGACGCACATACTGATTGTTGGGTTGCAGTGTGCCAGTGGGTCCTGTTGGGTTGATGTGTGAGTCCCACATGTGTCTTACCACTCGGCTAGGGCCTCTCCTGGGGACAGGGGCACAGGAATTTGACTGTGATCACTCCACGGTGGTGCCTATGTGAACCTGCAAGACTCTGCTTCAGGGGTGAGAGAACACAGTCTGGGGTCCCATGGGGGCCAGAGCTCTTGGGTTGGAGGTCCCCAGGCCAAAAGGCAGCCAGGAACCAGTTGGTTCTCAGGCCCCTGGGCTCTCAGGTGCTGCAGAGATGCCACGGAAGGGTTGAGATCAAAGTGGGGCATACCAGCTGATGGCCTGCAGTCCAAGGAGGGAGGGAGGGAGAAGCTCTGGCTGTGTCCTGAGGGGATGAGATTTCTCTCTTGGCTGGGTCATGCCTGGCTTGGCTTGTTTACTTGGGTTGTTGGACCTCTGTGGCAGAAAACGTAGAAGGATCATCTGTGGGAGATTAGGAGGCAGCTTGATAGTTAAAAACCTTCTCCACGGTTCCCCACAGTGGGTCCCAAAGAAGGGAAATAGGCTATGGTCTTAAGATATTTATTGTCATGGCAGAAAATGCATGAAGCTATACCCCAACATTTTCAGGGTGGGCCTGAGGTTAAATACCTTTTGCAAGGAGGAGGGTCTGGGAAGGAATGTTTAATTGACCACGCCCCCTGGCCTTTAGGTATCTCATTAATATGGAAATCTGTCTTGAGGCTAATGTTACACCCTCTACCTGTGGAGGGGCTAGGGGGTATTGTTCTACATGCCTGAAAGGCGCAGATCGATGGAGGTCTTTGGCCTCATGTCAGGAGCCTTGAGTCTGGGAGTATGCTGGAATGTATGCTGTTCCTTGCAGGAAAACCTTTGGGGTCTCTAACCAGCAGGCTCTCTGGCCATCTCCATCTGGTGCTCAACCAGAAACCATGTTGTCCTTCACAGTCCTACAAATGATCATATTCATTGACTAGTGAACAGAGCAATAGGACTGACAGTCCAAATTGGTTTAATGTTCTAAGCTGTGGTCTTACCTCCCTGAAGTGACTTTTTACTTGTTTTCAATCCTCAAAGTGCTAAGTGGTATGGCACAATGTTTGACAAAATGTTGCTTATAAGTAGAAAATTTATATTTGAATGAGGAATTTACAAACCACAGAAAACAATTTGTTTTGCATTAGTAACTAAGCATGTTCTATGCAGTGAACCCTCTCCCCATGCATGGGATATGTAACGCACCCCAAGCAGAGACAGTCTAACTGTAAAATGGTTTATATTTCCAAGAAAATCATCAGCTTTGAATGCAAAGAGATTTCTTCAAGCTGCAAGCCAGAGAAGATGATTTTACATCAGAAAGATCTTCGAATTATTCCTTGCAACTGTTTGTCTTTCATGCCTAACTAGACCTGATCATGAGATTTATTTAAACACATTACTTTAGAGTAATAATTCAGGATCACAAAAATTGATGCTCTTTGAAAAATTTGTTGTCATTGACAATAGAATCGCTTTGACGACAGACACACCTGGGTGGCATCTCTTCTAACACTGAGTGAGTTCCTTCTAGATGTATCATAAAGCTGGAGGATTAAAACATTACACGCCCTGAGAAACGCCAGCTCTAAATTACCTCAGGCTTACACTGTGCTCAATAAAACCCTCTTTCTGATTCTATCCACATTTCTAGAAAGGCAGATGATCACCACCCTGTGTCATTATACTTCTCCGTCTTCAGCCAACTCAAATGATTACAGGCAATTCTGAAACATTTTGTACTATTGTTCCAATAGGTATGAGAATAAATTTATAAATGTATTATGAAAATCAGGTTCACATTCTCAAAACCAGTTTTAATGGAGGAAACAAAGACCTCGTTTCCCCTTATTTATAGAAAAAGTTTGGGAATTTGAACAACTGAAAAGTTCGTATGTCACTTCTCACTTGGGTCAAATGCCTCTCTCTCTCTCTCTCTCTCTCTCTCTCTCTCTCTCTCTCTCTCTCTCTCTCTCTCAATCTCTCTCTCCCTCCCTCCCTCCCTCCCTCCCTCCCTCCTCTCCTCTGTGTGTGTGTGTATGTTGGGAAGGTGTGTGCATACATGTGTTGAGTTAAGTGGAAGACATTGGTTTTCTTCTTTTTTTAAGTAAAAAAAAAGAAGTCTTGAATCAGAAAGGATTTATTTTTCTTCACCACAAATAAATTACAAGTAAAAAAAAACAAACAAACATATATTTTTATAAACTGGAAATCAGAGGACAGTTGCAGAGCCTGGGTTAGGGCTGAGGATCAGGAGCAACTGGAGGATGGCTAATCATCGGTGGTTCTGGGTGTCCTTTAGTCATCTCTCTGTCTGTGGTAGGTAGGACAGGTGGACAAGGATACAACTTCAGTCTGATGGCAGTGTTTGTTACTGGCAAACTATGGCACCGAGGCTCCTCTCCAGACAGTTTCTTCAGATAACCAGGGATGACTGGAGACAGTGTAGTTGGTGGGATCGTAGTGTCTGGGACAGAACGGATGAAGAGATGTCCTCCTTTCTGAAGGAAAAGGGTGATGCCAATGCTGGCTTCAGTACCTACGGGACTGTGGCCAGAGGTGGAGCCTTAGGATCTGAGGGGCAGGTTACAAATTGGATGGCTATAAATCCAGGTGAGGTTCATAGCTGGTCATACTGTGAGATGCCAAGGCTGTTTTGGTTTCAAAACTAAATGTCCCAGCCGTGTTTGGCCCATCTTCTCTGAGGTGCAGGAGAAAAAGCACCTGAATTACTGTAGAGGCTAGGAAAGCGCTTGCTTATCTGACGCCTGCTACCTCCTGAGGATGATCTCCCGGCAGCTATACGAGGAAAGCAAGTCTTTAACATTCCTTCTACCTGCACCAAGCTTCCTAGATAATGCTCAGCCATCGGAGACTTCTGTAAAACACCGACTATACTCTGGATCCAGTCCATGGCCACACTCTGTTGGAAGTTACTTAGTCCTCTGTCAAAGCGACCCATTTTTAGTCTGTTCAGTAGTTCTGTGAAGGGCTGTGTGAACCCTTGGAGTTCTTTACACTTTTGAGGCAAGAACAGGTCTCCCTCTGTAGTACAACCCTGGGTGTTTAGACTTGTATCCAGTTCACTATCTCTTGATGTTTTGACTGCAGATCCTTGTTGTTACAGATGAGATGCTGTTTGTTGGTCAATAGAAACCCAGGATCGATGTCTGCAGCGGATAAGGCCTGGACTGAGCTTGGAACCTCCTCTCTGCTCCACAGTGTCTGATCTGTGTTTATGGGTGACCCTGCCCTCCCTTTCATTATCAGAGGGAAGCTAAAGTCACCGATCACAGGGGACGTGGAAAATGACGGGGAGAGAGAGGAGGAGGAATAAGAAGAAACGCTAGACGGAGAACCCGGAGGGGAAAGGGGGAAGGGGGAGGGAGGAAGGGGCGGAGGGGATGCTGAAGAGCAGCTCTGTTATTACCAAAGATCAGAACCTGGGTCTGTCGGCTTGCATCAGTTTGTGGTTTTCTTATCTGATAACTGTCTAGCTTTCTTTCCTTGGGGCAGGTCTTCCTCTGAACTTTGATATAGACTAGGGCTCACTAATCCTCCTCTCTTCAACACACACACCAGGGTTAAAACACATGCACTGCCGTGACCAACTTTTTATACGGGTTCCAGTATCCAGACTTGGATCCATATGCACAGAATGTACTCTTAGCCACTGAGACATATCACAATCCCCAGTCCCACAGTGCCCTCTCTTCAGTGGCTGAGCAATACCTGACTAGGGTCCATTCTAGTTAGTACTCAAAACAAGGAGTAAGGCTCATAAGAAGTGTGAAACTGGGGCTGGAGAGATGGCTCAGTGATTAAAAGCATTAATTGCTCTTCTAGAGATCTAAGTTCAAATCCCACTAACCACATGGTGGCTCACAACCATCTGTAATGGGATCTGATGCCTTCAGGTTTGTCTGAGGACAGTTATAGTGTACTCATATAAATAAATAAATCTTTAAAAATAAAAAAATTGTAAACTATCGATTCTATCTATCATCTATCTATTTATCTATTTATATCTTATATCACTATTTCTAAAATATCTCCCTCCTTTCCATCCAATTTTCTGTTTCCATTGTACATATAGAGAAAATCAGCCTGCTTTCCATTCTTTCTGATTCCACCTCAATCAGATCAATTTCCCCCCTTCATTTGCTAGCACACTTTGTCTTAAGTCATCAGTTTTTTTTTCCTTTTCTTCTTTAAATATTGACGTTGGCCTTTGGTCCTCACTTTTCATAGCTTCTTTGCCATGTTTGGCATTTTATTACTGCTCTTCTTGGAGTAGCTTTCTGAGCATTATGCTGCCTGGTGTTTCCAGGATGAATGCTTATTATTTTATGTTTTATATATATATATATATATACAGTGAAAGATATTGAAGATATTGGATATTGAAGATATTGTACTTATATATATACTGTGATACCTTTTCTTAATTATCAACTTGATTACATCTGGAATGAACTACAATCCAGAAATGGACTGCACACCTGTGAGGTTGTTTGTTTTTCTTAGTGTGAAGTGGGTGAATCCATTTGTAGTCCAGAGCTCTTGGTAAGAAGATGCACACCTTCGATCAGACACTTGGGGCAGAAAGTCACACCTTTAATCTGGGCCATATCTTCTGCTAGAAGTCTATATAAAGAAAAGGAAGGAAACTTTTGTATTTTTGCCTGCTTGCTCTTGTCTTTCTAGCACACCTATTCCTTCATTGTCATTAAAATCTACCTACTTCTTTGAGAGTCCAGTTTATAATAAAGATTAGCTGAGACATCCAGCCTTGTGGATTGAGCAAATAATGGATTCTTGAAATTTCTGTTCAGAGTCAGCCATTGTTAGATTATCTGGCCTGTAAGTCATCCCAATAAATTATATATATATCATATATGTTATCTTGCTGAAAGAGATTCATTCTATGCTCTCTTATTCTAGATAATCCAGACTAATACAAAAACCTACTTCATTTTAGATGGAGGCAAAGACACTTAGCTAAAAGTTCATTGCTTAGAACTGTTATAAATATGCTAAGCCTAAATAAGTTATAATTTCTATAATGGGAATCTGGTTTGGGACCTAGCATTTAATCAATCAGGATATACTGCTACAATCCCCTAAATAGAGTAATTACCTCTAATATGACACTTTGTCATGGTCTATCAGGTAATACAAAAATGAAATGACTAAATATTGTACATATTTCTTTTGATATAATATTCTTTCTTAAATAAATATGTTCAATAACATTTTAATGAAAAGTGAGTCTGATATACTGAGATTATCATGTGAAGATTTTTCCAAGATGTGTGAAATAACAAAGGTATCAGAGTATCTAATTATCTGGATCACTCTAGATATATCAGAAATAGAAGACATTCCTATTGGGCGCTGTGTATTAGAATCATCAAGTACATAGAGTACTGTTTTGCTTTGATTTTAAATAATAATCCCAGAAACAAGAATGTTGTGCTCCTTGTTTTTATTTCAAAGAATAAAGGTTTGAAATACTCACAAATTCACTTTCTAAATAAAGAAACTAATAGTCTTTCTGCTACAAATTTGAATGTAATGGAAATTTAAGTGTTTGATTTAAAGGACAAACAGTCGAATAGGAGGGACATGGGGTAGAAGGGTATGAGAAATGCCAGAGAAAGAATCACAGAATTTGTTACAGCATTGTTAAATTAATGGACAGTTTGTTTTCTTTTTTCAAAGGGAAATGATGAGAAACATGAACGAACCTGATACTTTGGGTAATAGTGTCCTCATTATGCCTATCAGAAGGGAAATCAGTGTTGAGATCCAAGAAAATACCTTGAAAGTGAAACCCCCTGACACTGTGGTGAGCCAAATACATTCATGTTCTATACACAGCTAGGTCAACATTTCTTTCCCAACAGATCCTTTTCAATCCTTTTGGTCTATAATGACATCTCTTATTTTCTGTGATGGACACACCTGTGTATGTCCAGATCTCTCGGACTTCTACTCCAATGTGTTTATGAATATCCACATTCTTCACATTTACAGTGTGTATGTGGGGGGGAAGAAGATCAGTAGGACTAGAGAGGATTTCTTCTCTATATTACTATTTCTACAATAAAAACCCCACCCTTTTCTTGACATATGATTATAGTTTTCCATTATAGATACAGAAAAGAGTCATCTCATTGCTCCATCTTCTGTTCTCTCTGATTCTAACTCTATCAAATTGATCTTCACTTTTAAATTTGTTACCTAAGCTATGTTTATATGGATCCTTGCTATTACTTTTCTGTCCTATTACTATTACCTTCTATATTGTGCTTGAGAGCTTACTTTTGACCTGTGTCTCCATCATCAATGGCTTTCTGTACAGCTTTCTGTAACCTATGACTTCATATATCACATCTTTAGAAAACACTACCAGCTGTATTTCTGTAGTTTCACTCTTCTAGAAAGACGAAATAAGAACTTCCTTCACATCACCTGGAGCATATAGACAGTGTTCACTGTTAGAGTGTATGTGATCTTGTGTATGCAATCTAAAAAATTTTAAACTTTTTCTTAAGTAATTAATAATCTATCATTGTAAAGACTTGAAACTATTACTGAATAATTCCATTAAAACATTAAATGAGACAGACTGTATAGTCCACTCTTAATATAAGCCATTAACACTGTTGGATTCATTATCATATATGGCACCATTATCATAGTGCCATTTCCACTGGTACTAGCATACACCAATCAGAGTCTGCAGCTGAGAAAAATACCAACTTTGATTCCTGTGATACGTAGTAAACATAATAAAACACTTTAAAAAATACACCCATGTTTCTGGAAAAAATGATGTAAATGGGTTTTTTTCCACAAGGATAAAAATGTAAACTCTATAATAAAATCTATAAATGTAAATACAAAGTCAATGTCATGACATTATCAGATTGAAATTGCACCTACCTTGTTTGAATAGGGAAGTCATCAGATCCAATGAGAAACCAAGACAAGGAAGGGAGAGATCTGCAGAGACACTGACCTAGAGTCTTGTGTAGCTAGTGTGAACTCAGCTGATAACAAAACAAAACTGGGAGTGTAAAAGGGATACGGAGCCTGGGTGGTGAACTCCAGTAATTTAGTAACAAATACCACAGGCACAGACTGCAGAGGGAATAAATCATCAGTGTCAGAGACTCACCTAGATGCCTGGACAATCAGGAACAAATTCAGTAACCTACAAGAAAGAGGCTCTGGATCCAACAGAGCAACTACTGAAGGCACACTGGAACATTTTACACAAACAAAAGGTAAACAAACAAAAATTGTTTTGAGTGAGATAGAAAAGAAAATTTAGTATATGAAGTGGCTCTATAGGTATCAATGACAACAACTTTACTGCTCCATCTTCTGGACTTCCTAGGTTCCTAGAACCAGATCAGATTTGATTGATTATCAGGGTTCCTTTCCCATGTATCATTTGACATTCTCTATTCATCTGGGTACCAGTCTTCAGTTCTCCTTTCATCTATGACTTTCTTCTCAAAATCATATTTATTAATTGACCCGACCGGCGGGTCCTAGTTATTCGTGGGGGCGAGGAGGACCGCAACCTAAAAGAAGAACAGGCGAGAGAGGGAATGGATTCAAGCAAACAGTTGCTTGTCAAGAGTCATGTATTTGAACCTGAAATGCTTTTTTATAGCATGCTTTACAAGGGGAGGGGGTAAGAGGGGCCAGGTGGTGGAAAAGTACAGAATCTTCTCGGCCTGTGGCTTGAAACATGTCATGGTCTATACGGTACAGTGCCTTGAATTATGATCTACCTGCTATTCTTCAGAAGATATGGTACACTGCTTGAATTATGGTCTCCCTGCTATACACTGCTTGCCAAGCAGGATCTTGTGGTTGCCAAGCTGCAGGGGACATTGTGCAGGTGGGGAAAGGTAGGGGGTGAGGGTAAGGGCGAGGGTCCTGGCTTCTGGCAATTAATTTATTTATGTGTTCATTATCATGACATGAGCATATGCCACATGTGCTTCCCTGAATTCCCTGTCTTTTCTGTTTCCCTTCCCAATTGCTTCTATTTTGTTCTCCTGGTTTCTCTCTGTTTCTTTTGGTCTATATTTTTTATATAATTTCTCAATCAATCAAACACCCTTTTCTGAGGTTCTATGAGTCATCATTATGAAATCATTTGTATTTATCAAATGAAAGCCAATTTTTACTTTATTATTTTCACTGCAAACAAACAAACAAACAAAACAAAACAAAATAATAGAAAAATAATGGGGACTGCTATTATATGTAGGGAGTTGGCTGCCAATTCCCAGACAAGTAAATGTTTTGTTTAAGTTCTCATTTATTGTCTAGTGGAGGAAACACTAGACATGATCATGAAGTAAGTTTTAAGGAAGGTGCAGGTATTATCAATGAAGCTAACCCCCATTTTTCTAGACTCCACGTACTTACAGTTTAGTAATATAGTCAGAAGAGGAGTTGATGATATAGCTGTTTGTGAAATGCTTGCCTAACAATCATGAAGTTCTGGAAACTATCACAGTATCACATATACTAGAACTAGTTCAATGTGCCTTTAATTACAGTAACTTGGTGATACTTTGGTAGAAGAAACATATTGAGTTTGAAGACAGACATGATGCAAGAAACACTGTCAAAACTTAGTTCAAAATAATCCAGAACAGAGACAATCTAAGAGATTTGTAGCTAAAAATGTTAGAAAAAAAAAACAAAGGTAGCAAGCTTTTATTTTTAAATGTGTATTTAGCTATGAACTGTGTCCAATATGTAGTTTGAGAATTATACATCTTTTGCAAGGGATGCACATTAAGTCTGATCTCACTCATTAGTTCATCCAGGCCTGAGACTGATAAGAAAATAAATCCCATTACTTTTTGTAGAGCACAGGACTAGCAAGTTTGACTGTGAGAGAACTTAATTGGATAGTAGGTTTTCTTGCATTTTACCTGCCTGTTCTCTTTAAAACTCATTGAAAAACCTACTGTTTCCTTAGTAACCTTCTTTTTACTTTCTCTTTCCCATTGTACCTTATCAGTTAACATGCTTTTAAAAAATGTTTTAAGAGAAAATTATAATTTATAAGCATTTATCTTGTTTAACAATAACCTGACCATTGTGTCCATCCTTTCCACAGTTCACAGAAAATCAAATAGCAAAGACGTATCATAAAACATGTTAATGATACTCTTGGAGGGGTGTGACTGGTAGACAGAGCTGAAAGCTACTAAATCTAGATCTGTCTATATTTACTATTGGATCTCTTTTGGAATTGAAACACCCAGAATGTGCCAAGAATTCAATGGAGCCCACAAAATTACTTCTTGTGCTTGGGGACTCGCTTGGATAATTCTGGAAGGCAAAGAGGGCAGGAATGGAAAGTTTCAGCTGCTGGACTGCTCATGTAAAGAAAGATCCAAAACAAAATCAAAACAGAAACCTGCTTTGCAGAAGAGACAACTAACTGAATGTTACCCTAGAATACTTGCTGTCTTAGGTTCATTATCTAATGTCCTATCTCTCCAGATGGCATGCACTACTCCCAGTCTCTTTGTAGCCACAGGGAACAGACGTCAGATGGACAGCTATAACCTGAGTCTATCTTGTGTGACTTTTACGTCCTAAAGGAATCTAGGGGTAATAGAAATAATGTAGTCTAGAAGCATTAAAGTTGGTAGTGTTTGTGGTCTGAGATCACACAGCCAAGTCCCAAGTTTTTGGCTCAGGATTTTGCAGCCTCATTGGTTAACACTTGGTTGTCTTTCACAGACCCAATCTGATACAATAATACCACATTTCAGGCATAAGTTTGTTGTAGTGGCAATTCTGCTCTTGACCAGAAGCAGTTGTTCTTGGTTTCCCACTGAACTTATTTCTGATGTATGCTCACTGGTGCTGGCATACAAGAAAAAGGACATTTGCTGAAATTGTAAAGGAAATAGAATCCACACGATTCAGAGTAAGGGGATGATAGATCATGTTACAAACATTTGAACAGTCATAGAATATAAATACTTAGAGAAGTTCTTCATGATTATATGCAATGGGTCTCTACTGTAGTGCCTGTTTAAGAAAGAGGTTTTTGTATTGATTATGCTGTTTTAAAATAATCACTGGTTTGTTTATTGTGTAAACAGATCCTGAATAATAAAAAAATAATACTTGGATTTACTTAAAAAGGAACTAACCATCCTCAGGACTGTTGCCCTTCTTCCACGGATGTAGACTATCAGGTAGTCCAGACCAGCTTAGCAATGTGACACTGATTCAGGTACAGGTAGAAGAGGTACCTTGGTAGCCATTCATGCACACCACTGGGTGAAATATCAGGAATTGCAAAGCACCATATGTTATTCATCCACAAAGATGAGGACATACTTTAGACTGTTATCATTAGCATTTTCTTGCCCTACAATAATCTTGATGCTACAACTTGCTTTATTGTAATTACTCCCATTGTTGAACATTGTATTTTTACCAGGGAACAAAGTCGTTGTATTGGTTCCTCCTTTCTTTCAAGATAATTTAAGTTTTCTGTTAATGGTTCCGAAGTATCTCTACACTAATCACATATTTCTCCAGCAGCTTGAGTCCATTGACTAGATGGATTCCATTTGGTTGGAAGGCAGCTAATGCTCTTGTTTCATTTAAAATTTGTGTGACTTAATGAAAAAAATTACCTCTTAGTTTCTGGAGCAGCAAGATGGATCTGTTACTTTACACAAATGAGACAAAACAGACTTTCTGAGTGAGCTGATTTATTATGAGAGTCCTGGGAGTGTAGAGATCAAAAGCTGCTGCAGTTTGAAAGGCAGGAGCTGTTAGGATCATGAAAACTTTTAGATATAAAAGAATACAGCTTGTAAGAATCTGTTGCCAACTGTCCAACCTGAAGAGGGAAAAAGACATCTACTGGTTGATGAATTTTCAGAAATGGTCACTGAATGACATTTCACAAAGTAAGAATCATTTTATGAATGTATTTAAATTTTTAAATCTAGTATAGAATCATAAAGAAATGTGTGACCATTGAATATTTTGAACAAGGCTCAGTTCTAACCAAGATTGCTGAAAATGGATTGGCACAATTAATATGATTAAAATGGCTTTACTTTTTTCTTCCTTAACATTTTTAAATTTTTAATTAAAATATTATTCATCATTTTTCCCTTCAACTACTCCAAATGTCCCGTTACTCCCCTCAATGTTGTACTCTCTGTTTCTTCAATTATTATTCACACACACACACACACACACACACACGTATGAATTCACATATGAATGCAACTTGGTGCATCGTTTTTATGTGGCTTATGTGTATAGGATTTCAAGGTTGATAACTTGATATTTTATAAGCAATTAGGGAATTTTCGTGGGAAAGATTATATTTTTCTTTCTTAAGAGTTATTAATTTCCTGTGGTTCTTGATCTTATGGTGGAGTTTCTTGAGATTTCAGTATTAGTATTTCCACTAGTATTGACATTTTGGGGTATCATTTATGAGACTGAAAACTGTTATATTTTTTAAAGCAATCTAGAGATTCAGAAGAAATCTCATTACAATTTCAAATAAATTTCTCAAAGAACTAGAAAGTTAATCCTAAATTTACATTGGGACCCCAAAGATCCCTATCATTCAAAGTAATCAAAAGCAGAGAGAGTAATGCTGAGAAGTCATGATATCCAATCTCAAATCATAGTGTAGAGCTATAGTGTTAAAACCAGTATGGCAATCTTGCAAAAAGCCAGAAACATATAGCAGTGGAATATAATAGAGAACTGATAATTGCATAGTGGTATTGTTAGATTTTCACACGTAGCTTAGAACAGACCACAGAAGACCAGATGGTTCCACGAGGGGGGTTCATTTAGGGTGGAGGGCAAAGGTGGGGAGAGAAATGGGAGGAATGACAGAGAGAAGAGAGAAGTGGAAGCCGGCCATGACCACATGGAGAGAGGGGGAATGGAAGGGGAAGGGGAGAGGGGGCAGAGAATCTGCAGGTAGAGGGATCAAGGGAGCAAGAGAAGCAGGAGGGGTCAAGCAGCCCCTTTTATAGTGAGCAGGCCTACCTGGCTGTTGCCAGGTAACTGTGGGGAGGAGCAGACCTGGCTACTGCCAGGTAACTGTGGAGGTGGAGTTTAGACAGAATACTAACAGGTATGGTCTCTTGAATTTTGACAAGGGTAACAAAAATATTTTGGATAAAATCCCTTTAACAAACAGTACTGAGAAAACTGAATGTAAACATGTAAAACCATGAAACTTGATCTCTGTCTTTAACTTTGCACAAAATTAAAGATGATTCAAAGACCTTGATGTAAAAACTTTAATTCTGAGATTACTTGAAAAAAAAAAGTTCAGTGGAATATGTACAGCCCATATCTAAGCCACTACATTATAGGAATAACCACACGATTATGCTTCTTGCTGCAATCCTCACGAGTGGGACAAGACTATACTGAATGGATAAAAAGAATATGGCATGTGTCCATGGTAAAGTGCTACTTAAACTAGCAGAAAAGTAAAATTGCAGGAGAGAGAGAGAGAGAGAGAGAGAGAGAGAG
>NW_021627853.1:0-3399 GCF_004785775.1 Grammomys surdaster
GAGAGAGAGAGAGAGAGAGAGAGAGAGAGAGAGAGAGAGAGAGAGAGAGAGAGAATTGTGTGTATTTGGTGTGCATGCAGATGAAGCCAGAGGAGCAAGTTGAGTTTCTTGCTCTATCAGTATCTACTTCATTCCCTGGAGATACTGATCTCCGACTGAGCTTGGAGCATGGCTTGGGTCCATCAAGTCTCACCAATCCTTTTACTTTACCTCCATCCCCCAGCAAAGTTGGAATTATTGGTACATGTACAGCCATGCTCAGTGCTTGTGGGTGGATTTGTGGATTAAGTTTCTGATATGGTTTAGGTGTGTTGATATTTCTGCAAGGATTCACTGAAGGATCCTGGAGTTTGCTCCCACAACACTGGTATTTGGTATGATACCTAAAATAATGGGCCTAGGGGCAGGTACACAGATTATTGGAAGGATGCTCTTAAAGTGATACAACATTAATCTGTGCTCCTGATGCTGACACTACTATGCTACACACGTCATGAGATGATGTTGTCATGGGTTGTCTCTTCCAGCACATCTGTGCTATGCCATCTGGGACTAGCCTCCAAAATTGTGTAAGTTAATATACATCACAAGTTTCTCTATCTAGTACTTTGTTCATGAAAGAAAAATCTGGCTAATACAGTAGCATCACTGAATGTGCTTAGTCATCATTAAAAAAAGTGTTCTCTTTACTATAACTCTTTACTGTAACACAACTCTTTATTTTATAAACTATACCATCACTCTAGCTACAAAAACTATTAGCAAAATATTTTATGTACATTGTAGTATTAAAACAAGACCAATCAATTCTTTAGAAAGATTTATTTTTTGTAATTATGTGTGTGCATGCATGTCTGTGCAGAGATATGTGCAACCATGAGTGATGTACTCATAAAGGCCAAAGGTATCCATTGGCCCTCCTGGAGCTCAAGTTATAGGTAGGTATGAGTTGTGAGTCATCTAAGTTGGGGTCTGGTAACTCAGTTCATGTCCTCTGCAAGAGTAATATGTGCTTAACCTTAACTGCTAAGCCCTCTCTCTAGCCCTTACATATGTACATATGTATTAGAGTCTATTAGTCTTAACTGTATACAAAACTTTCTCAATAAGTGGGCAAGGTACTAGAAATAAAAACATTATCATCTATATTTAACATTATTCACACTTTCTTTAAATTGCCTTATATAATTTCCTGTATAAAATATGTTTAATTGTCACCATGCTTCAACAGATAGGAACCATCTGTTGAATAGCCAAGAAAGCATTTCAAACAAACATTCGCAGCCCCTTTGACAGCATTGTCTCCTGTTAGAAATGGCACCAACCAGTAAATTGCTCCCAGGTGAGAATATTAGAAGAACAGGTGATACCCATGTTATTTTTCTCATTTTCTGTGTTATTTTGAATCTTTTTTATTTATTTTATATTTGTTTACCAGATTGCATTGAAGTAACAATTATACAAAATATGTGAACAATTAAAATTGCTAATAAAGTGAGTATTTGCACAAACTAGACAGGTTTGGGACAATACAACAGAATCCAATGCAGTCAATACATCTAACTAAGTCATTTGAAAGCACTGGGACCTTAAAACTTACTGGAGTAACAAAAGTGGTTTCTATCAGTACATGGAGAGAGAAAGGAAGCTAGAAGAACCCCACTCCTACTCAGAAGGGTCTAGGAGAAGGGATGTAGCTTCATCACCTTTGTAAGGCTTCTTACATGCTGATAAGAGACACTGGGGGAAGAAATCATATCTCTAGAGTCCATCAATCAGTCAGAGAATATAAAGTTGGGGTACAGGAGGGGGTCTATGGAGAAGGATAGAGAGAAGAGCTTAGCTACGCACTTGGATACTGCTAGCAACTCATGAAATAGAAGCTGTGAGAAAGACAAGGGAAAGGAATAAAAACATTCCAAGCTCTTCCCAACAGGGCTTAGAGCTAAAACAGACAGGTAGATGATAGACAGACAGACAGACAGACAGACAGACAGACAGACAGACAGATTAATTTTTAAAATAAAAAATACAGGTGAAGTTGAGCAACTCAGTTATAGATAGGTGGCTGACTTTGTTGGACAGGGGACATGACATCACTCTGTGACCTGAGACAAGTTTACGAGACTTCCACGCTCAAAGAGCATGTTAGGGATGTGGACCTTAAGAAATGTTGGTCTCACACGTTAAAAGTAAGTCAGAAAAGCAATCTTGCTGACAAGAGAGGACAAAGGAAAGATGTTTCTGACAAATGAAGCACAGGAGGTCAGAATCCACCTGATGGGAAGTCTCTGGAAGAACGTCTTTCAACTCAAGGCTGTTCATTCCAGCAAAACTCCTCTGAGAACGCTCCCTCCACATGCTTTAAAAATAACTGAGACATTCGGAGATGACATCAATATCCATGTCCTTGCCCTGAGATTCTGCTTTAATTCATCTGGTGATGCTAATATTAAAAAAAAAAAAAAACAACTAGTGTGAGCTAAGCGTAGAAACTTGGTTTGTTGTTGCTACTGTCCTGATTTGAGGTAGTAAAGCTTAAACTGATCTAATCGAGGGAAGGAATGTCCCTCATACATGAGCTACTGTTTGGCAAAACATAATCTTTGCAAGATTTTCTCCCTAGTTCAGATCCTGAAATAATTGTACATATAAATTTATTTCATATAAACCTACTATAGGGGCAGTACTTCAGTTACACCCAATTATAAATAATCTTGGTCATCCTTTTTTCACTCTCAATGCTCTCTCCCCACCATCCTTCACCACAAAAATATGAGCCAATAGTGACCAAGGGAGATATAGGTTCCATCACCCTGCCTAACATCCTTTAGAGTAGCTGCCTACTGATGCTTTCCATGTGGGCAACTATAACTCTCCAAGAGAACAGGGCAAGGACAGATACAACTGAAGAAGGAACACTCCTAGATCACATCAAAGTAAGATTTTTGGCTAAAAGATATGTAATATTTTCTCTGAGCAGGTTTTCTTCCAAAAGGTAAACAGAAGAGAGACAAAGGCAAAATAAAACAAGACAAAAGTTATTTCCTCCAAATTTAGCAGTAATATGAATTCTCTTTTTATTAATTTATTTATTTATTCACATTACATCCTGATCACAGACCCATCCTCTCCTCCCAGTACTCTCCTCAAATAGCCCCTCCACCACCTCCCTTCTCTTCTGAGAAGAAGGAGGCCCCCTTCTTGAGTATCAACTACCCTGACACAACAGCTCACCACAGGACTAAGCACATCCTTTTCCACTGATGCCAAACAAGGCTTTGTAAAATGAGTTCTTATAGACATTTCCCTTCCTTCTAGGGCGCTCCTTCTCCATAAACTTGAGTCTCAAAACAACCTTATTCTGTAAGAAAAGCCTTCTTGGTTACAGGTTGTGTG
>NW_021627854.1:0-2786 GCF_004785775.1 Grammomys surdaster
AGAGAGAGAGAGAGAGAGAGAGAGAGAGAGAGAGAGAGAGAGAGAGAAAGAGAGAGAGAAAGTGAAGTGAGAAAGAGAAAGTGAGTCGCTAAGGAACGTCCCTTTCTCTTATACATCATTCAGAGCACCTGATCACATGTTACAAAGTTCAACACAAGTTCACACCAAATTTCAAATCATAAACTGAAATAGAAGTTTACAACAGAGAATGTTTACACGCATATCCATTAGGAGTAATTATCTGACTAAACATCCATCACCTGTCTAGCTCCACAGGTTCACCGAAGGTTTAAAACTATAACTAAGAAATTAGTGAAGTTTTGTATAGATAAACCCAGACAATATTTTCTCTTCTGTCCTAGCACCTATAATAAATCGTGAGTTCCCTTTTAGTGACCCTTGGTTAATTGTTTTACAACCACCTTGAAATGTGCTCTGAGTAGAAGAGAGTCTGGTTACTATCTAAGGGCTGTTAACTGATGACACTTGGGAGACTGGCAGAGTTCTCATAGCAGTTTTGACTATCAGAAAGGGACTTAATAGCAGTCCCACTATAAAAGAGCTTAATATTCATTGATATAATTTTAGGAATTCTTATAGGATCATCATTAAGACTTAAGAAGTCGTCTATTTGTCTATATAGCAACACTACAAGACAGTACATCTTCGTGTATCTGCAGAGATCTGCTCCAAAGGGGAGTGCTATTGCTTAGTGATTGTTATGCATGTTTAATAATAATAATAATAATAATAATAATAGGAAAAGCATATTAATAGGAGGATCTTTTCTAAAATATGTCCAGCATAGCCTTGCTGATGTGGCACACTTGTTGCAGATAATAATCTGAGGCAAGCATTTCAGGATGATCAACTGCTAATTATTAGCTTGTCCTATTATGGCTCCTGACAGAAATGACCTGGATGCTGTAAGATATTCTTAGAGGTGTCAGAATGTCCTGTTTTGTGGTGATGATTGGTTATGGAATTCACTGTGTGTAGATTATAACACTGTGCTGACATTCTAGTTTTTCCTTGCTCTCTCTGAAGTACAGTTCTTGGTTCGTTCCTGGACCATATATGAGCATTAGAAGCAACAGAATCCAGTCTATCTTAGACAGACCAAACCTAAAGTTAGAAACAACCAATTTTTTGCTTTTAGTCTTCAGATGTAAATGATAGGAACAAAAGGAACATAGAGAGCACTGTATACTACTAAGGACAATACTATTAATGAAAATTTGTAAATGTTATTATTTGTTACATTTTCTTTTTTTCACTTGAGATTATTTTCATAGCAATGCCACTGAGAATCCCATATAAGTGAGAACTGTTCAATTTCCTGCCTTTAATTTCCAAAGTGAAAACAGGTATTCCACAGGACCTCTTAACTCATAGTTGATATAAATTCTATGAATTTTGCTTATGAATTCTAAATAGTTCAAAAGCTACTGAAGAAAGAATTATCATAATTGGTTTCTGATCTCTATAACCTACACTCATAGACCTGACCATATATTTTAGTGATTTTAGTACATCTGTAATTCTGGCTCCACTTGGATTTTTGGGAAAATATGTTCTACTTTTACTTCTTGAAATAAATATCAAGACACTTATAAGGTCACAATTAAGAACACAGTTAACTTAGAGTTGGAGTTTGCACTACATAGTCTCAGAGTTTTTTGTTTTTTGGTTTTTTTTAATTAGAAGATTGACAGTGTATATGAAGGGTATGTATTCATAAAAATACAATTTTATTTTCTTTGTCAAAATGTGTGTGTATTTGCTGAGCATGTTAGAAAATGATCCATGACACCATGACTTGAAATACTTCTATTTTAAATTTTTACTTTTACTTTTAAAACACAATTTTTGGGAGGTACTTTTTGCCTGACTCTTCTTGATTTAGAAGGAACAGCGATTCAAAAATTTAGCAAGTAAGTTAAAATTATAAAATGACTTCTTTCTCAGCAAAGTACTGACTGAGTGGCACTAATTTTCTGAGTCTTTGGCAAGCATATGACCATATTAAATAAGTCATCCATCTTCCAATTACTCGGAACAGGGCTTACACAAGTCCTTGGTACAGCTCTGCCTCCCACATACTTTAATAAGACAGATATTCATTTACTTCCTCCCCAAAGCTTCTTACAGACACCTTCAATTCTACCCTTCATTCCTGATATAAATGTTTAATATCTCAATTTCATGAGCAAAAACCATTAATAATGATAGAGTAACAGTAGAATTACTCAGCTGAGAGCCACTTTTCCCCACAAAGTGGATAAAGATAATAAAGTATAGAAACATAGCTGATACCTACTTCAAAAGTAGTTTGACTTCCAAGACAAATGTCACTGGGAAAACTAAATGAAAGTGGGACAGGTTTCAGCATGCAGGCCTTTGGCAGCATCCGCCGAAGGGTCCCACTCACTATCACCACCAGGAATGGTGAACTAAGGAGACTTAAATGCATTCCCCGAGGGTGACAATGTCTTGTCAGCATTTGTTTTAGAAGGATACTTTATTTCCTCTGATTTCTTAGCCTTAATGACAGATAATCATTACACTCAACAACATATATAAACTCTGAGTTGGGGGCTGTCTACCTAAGCATCTGATAACATAGAAGTCTGACAAAGAGTCCCAAGTTAAAGCGGGCTATGCTGGAAGATATTGAGAGGGGAGACAGGAAAGAAAGGGAAAGGGACAGGAAGAGAGGGACAGGGAGAGAGGGACAGGGAGAGAGAGAGAGAGAGAGAGAGAGAGAGAGAGAGAGAGAGAGAGAG
>NW_021627855.1:0-2786 GCF_004785775.1 Grammomys surdaster
AGAGAGAGAGAGAGAGAGAGAGAGAGAGAGAGAGAGAGAGAGAGAGAAAGAGAGAGAGAAAGTGAAGTGAGAAAGAGAAAGTGAGTCGCTAAGGAACGTCCCTTTCTCTTATACATCATTCAGAGCACCTGATCACATGTTACAAAGTTCAACACAAGTTCACACCAAATTTCAAATCATAAACTGAAATAGAAGTTTACAACAGAGAATGTTTACACGCATATCCATTAGGAGTAATTATCTGACTAAACATCCATCACCTGTCTAGCTCCACAGGTTCACCGAAGGTTTAAAACTATAACTAAGAAATTAGTGAAGTTTTGTATAGATAAACCCAGACAATATTTTCTCTTCTGTCCTAGCACCTATAATAAATCGTGAGTTCCCTTTTAGTGACCCTTGGTTAATTGTTTTACAACCACCTTGAAATGTGCTCTGAGTAGAAGAGAGTCTGGTTACTATCTAAGGGCTGTTAACTGATGACACTTGGGAGACTGGCAGAGTTCTCATAGCAGTTTTGACTATCAGAAAGGGACTTAATAGCAGTCCCACTATAAAAGAGCTTAATATTCATTGATATAATTTTAGGAATTCTTATAGGATCATCATTAAGACTTAAGAAGTCGTCTATTTGTCTATATA
This sequence comes from Grammomys surdaster, assembly GCF_004785775.1. NCBI lineage: Eukaryota > Metazoa > Chordata > Mammalia > Rodentia > Muridae > Grammomys > Grammomys surdaster. The sequence goes on from NW_021627855.1 coordinate 643, forward strand.
GCAACACTACAAGACAGTACATCTTCGTGTATCTGCAGAGATCTGCTCCAAAGGGGAGTGCTATTGCTTAGTGATTGTTATGCATGTTTAATAATAATAATAATAATAATAATAATAGGAAAAGCATATTAATAGGAGGATCTTTTCTAAAATATGTCCAGCATAGCCTTGCTGATGTGGCACACTTGTTGCAGATAATAATCTGAGGCAAGCATTTCAGGATGATCAACTGCTAATTATTAGCTTGTCCTATTATGGCTCCTGACAGAAATGACCTGGATGCTGTAAGATATTCTTAGAGGTGTCAGAATGTCCTGTTTTGTGGTGATGATTGGTTATGGAATTCACTGTGTGTAGATTATAACACTGTGCTGACATTCTAGTTTTTCCTTGCTCTCTCTGAAGTACAGTTCTTGGTTGGTTCCTGGACCATATATGAGCATTAGAAGCAACAGAATCCAGTCTATCTTAGACAGACCAAACCTAAAGTTAGAAACAACCAATTTTTTGCTTTTAGTCTTCAGATGTAAATGATAGGAACAAAAGGAACATAGAGAGCACTGTATACTACTAAGGACAATACTATTAATGAAAATTTGTAAATGTTATTATTTGTTACATTTTCTTTTTTTCACTTGAGATTATTTTCATAGCAATGCCACTGAGAATCCCATATAAGTGAGAACTGTTCAATTTCCTGCCTTTAATTTCCAAAGTGAAAACAGGTATTCCACAGGACCTCTTAACTCATAGTTGATATAAATTCTATGAATTTTGCTTATGAATTCTAAATAGTTCAAAAGCTACTGAAGAAAGAATTATCATAATTGGTTTCTGATCTCTATAACCTACACTCATAGACCTGACCATATATTTTAGTGATTTTAGTACATCTGTAATTCTGGCTCCACTTGGATTTTTGGGAAAATATGTTCTACTTTTACTTCTTGAAATAAATATCAAGACACTTATAAGGTCACAATTAAGAACACAGTTAACTTAGAGTTGGAGTTTGCACTACATAGTCTCAGAGTTTTTTGTTTTTTGGTTTTTTTTAATTAGAAGATTGACAGTGTATATGAAGGGTATGTATTCATAAAAATACAATTTTATTTTCTTTGTCAAAATGTGTGTGTATTTGCTGAGCATGTTAGAAAATGATCCATGACACCATGACTTGAAATACTTCTATTTTAAATTTTTACTTTTACTTTTAAAACACAATTTTTGGGAGGTACTTTTTGCCTGACTCTTCTTGATTTAGAAGGAACAGCGATTCAAAAATTTAGCAAGTAAGTTAAAATTATAAAATGACTTCTTTCTCAGCAAAGTACTGACTGAGTGGCACTAATTTTCTGAGTCTTTGGCAAGCATATGACCATATTAAATAAGTCATCCATCTTCCAATTACTCGGAACAGGGCTTACACAAGTCCTTGGTACAGCTCTGCCTCCCACATACTTTAATAAGACAGATATTCATTTACTTCCTCCCCAAAGCTTCTTACAGACACCTTCAATTCTACCCTTCATTCCTGATATAAATGTTTAATATCTCAATTTCATGAGCAAAAACCATTAATAATGATAGAGTAACAGTAGAATTACTCAGCTGAGAGCCACTTTTCCCCACAAAGTGGATAAAGATAATAAAGTATAGAAACATAGCTGATGCCTACTTCAAAAGTAGTTTGACTTCCAAGACAAATGTCACTGGGAAAACTAAATGAAAGTGGGACAGGTTTCAGCATGCAGGCCTTTGGCAGCATCCGCCGAAGGGTCCCACTCACTATCACCACCAGGAATGGTGAACTAAGGAGACTTAAATGCATTCCCCGAGGGTGACAATGTCTTGTCAGCATTTGTTTTAGAAGGATACTTTATTTCCTCTGATTTCTTAGCCTTAATGACAGATAATCATTACACTCAACAACATATATAAACTCTGAGTTGGGGGCTGTCTACCTAAGCATCTGATAACATAGAAGTCTGACAAAGAGTCCCAAGTTAAAGCGGGCTATGCTGGAAGATATTGAGAGGGGAGACAGGAAAGAAAGGGAAAGGGACAGGAAGAGAGGGACAGGGAGAGAGGGACAGGGAGAGAGAGAGAGAGAGAGAGAGAGAGAGAGAGAGAGAGAGAGAGAG
>NW_021627856.1:0-19765 GCF_004785775.1 Grammomys surdaster
CTCTCTCTCTCTCTCTCTCTCTCTCTCTCTCTCTCTCTCTCTCTGTAAAATGTGATGAATTTAGTCAGTTTCAGGAACTTCCTGAAACTACTGAGGGGTTACTTCCTAAGTTTAACATCAAAAGTTCAGCTGTCTTGAAATTTCTTCTGCCCAATTAGCCTGTTACTTTTAAATTTGTATTCATTCAAGGTCACAGGACACAGAAAATATAAGTTGTATTATCTACAGATTTTCCTGCTGCTGTGATAAAATACCCCAATAAAAGGAACTTAAGAGAGGACAGGCTTATCTTGGTCCACAGTTTGAGAGGACAGTTCATCATGGCAAGCAAGTCGGGATGGAAGAAACTTGAAGAAGCTGGTAACCTTGTTCCTACAGTCAGTAAACAGAGAATAGTTAATATCTGTAGTCAACTAGCTTTCTCTTTTTTTTAAAATGTAGTCCAGACGCTAATTCTATGGTATGGTGCTGATCATTTTTATGGTTGGCACCTAAATTAACCTCTCCTGGTTAGCTTATGTCATTTTGACACAAACTAGAGTCATCTGACAAAAACAAAAATCAGTTGAGAAACTGCCTTCATCGGACCACACTCTGGGGCATTTTCTTGGTTTTATTGATTGGTGTGAGAGGGATAAGCCCATTGGGGGTGTGCTGCCCCTGAACAGGTGGTCCTGGGTTATAAGAAATCAAACTGAGTCAGCCAGGAAGAGCAATCTAGGAAGCTGGTTCTCTACAAAGTTCCTGCCTCTGTTCCTGCTTGAGTTGCTGCCCTAGCTTCTCTCAAGGATAGACTAAAATTGAGATCTGAAAGCCAAATATGTCCTACCTTACTCAAGTTGCTTTTTGTAATGGTGTTTGTCAAAGAAACAAAGAATTAAATGAATATCTCACCCAAGGAAGAGAGTCTCTTATTAGTATGTCTCCTAGATGACAGAGTTTCTTAAATCCTATAAGTTGATCATCATTATCAACCATCACATATAGCACAAGAAGTCTTTAGTCTATATTGTTATCAGTGGTATGATCTTCAAGTTCCTGTCAGCATTGGCCATTGTGCTGTTTACCAAACTCCCAGTCTTATCCGTCCTGATTCTTGAAATGCTTCCAAATTCTTTCTAAATTGAGTTTCAAAGATTTCTTTGGGACACATTATCAGATGGCTGCAGCAATAACTCCACTTCTTTGTGTGTGTATGTGTATGTGTGTGTGTGTGTGTGTTGTGTGTGTGTGTGTGTATGTGTATATGTGTCTTTGGCTATATATATATGGTATATATATGACATTTCTCATTGCTGTGACAAATATCCCCAAGAGAACAAAGGAGAAATGATTTATTTCAGCTCACAGTTTCAGGGATTTCAGTCTATTGTGAAGGGTGAATCATGGTGATGCAGCGTAGTCCACAAAATGGCATTCAGAAGTCAGAGAAAATGGCAAAAAGACATCTAGGGATGAGGTATCCTCAAGGACTGACCTCTGCAACACGCTTTCTCCAGCTAGTTAGCACCCCTAAAAATCCCAAATAGTCCAAAAACCTTCCAACAATAGTGCCACCAGCTGGAGCTCTCACTTCTAACCCAGGGGTTTGGAGGTGGTGGATATTTCATCTAAAAGACATAAAAATCATCCATCTTTCCTAGTCAATTCTTCACATTTTACTACCTGTTTCTCAGCTTTTAAGGTATTGATTTATAGAAACATCTTTATTAAGCAGTCTCCAGAGAACCAGTCGAGTGCATTATTTCATCAATATGATAGAGTTACTTTAAAAGAACGTTCATAGTAACATTGAGTGTTGAGCTGGGCATCATGGTGCACTTTTGCCGTTCCACCTAGCGTTCAGGAGGCTGAAAAGACAGAGCCACTGCTAGTCTAAGGCCATCCTGAACTTTATAGTGAGCTACTAGGCTGTAGTAGGAGACCTTGTCTCAAAAGAACAAATAAAGAAGGAGATGAGGTTGTGTACTGGCTGGTTTTCTGTGTCAACTTGACACAAGCTGGAGTTATCACAGAGAAAGCAGCCTCCCTTGAGAAAATGCCTCCATGAGATCCAGCTGTAAGGCATTTTCTCAATTAGTGATCAAGAGGGGAGGGCCCATTGTGGGTGGTGCCATCCCTGGGCTGGTAGTCCTGAGTTCTATAAGAAAGCAAGATGAGCAAGCAGGGAAAGCAATCCAGTAAGCAGCACTGCTCCATGGCCTCTGCATCAGCTCCTGCCCCCAAGTTCCTGCTCTGTGTGAGTTTCTGTCCTGACTTCCTTTGGTGATGAACAGCAATGTGGAAATATAAGCTGAATAAACCCTTTCCTCCCCAACTTGTTTCTTGGTCATGATGCTTTGTGTAGGAATACAAACCCTGACTAAGACAGGTAGGTATAGGAGGAGAAAGAAAAGCAGAGGGGGAGAGAGAGAGAGAGAGAGAGAGAGAGAGAGAGAGAGAGAGAGAGAGAAAGAGAGAGAGAGAGATCTTTACTTAAAGTAATTAAATCAGGAATTTAGACAAATACTGAGATGATGTAAAGAAAGCATGAAGCCAGTATTATTATTTACCGTTAGTGTCCTCTTCCCCAGAATGCAGACCTCTGCAGACTCCAGAGTAAAGGCATGTCTGACTGTTGAGATATCCATTTACAGCCTGTGTTATCATAAGGTTTTTAGTATAACAAACAAACCCAAAACAGAATAATGGCTTAAAATAAGTCCCGGGCTTATTTCCTGTTCTAAACAGAGCTCTGAGCAAGAAGGCACTTTATTAAGGTATGTCTCTTTCAGGACAAGGAATATCTATTGTTTTCTCCATTCAACTAGGTGGTCTCAGAAGTTGTCCTGAGGCAAGAATCTCTTCTCTCAGTCTACCCAATGCAGAAAAGTGTAAAATGTGTCAAGCCAGGTCTATGGGACTATTAAACTATTCCTCCTACTCACTGGCCAACAAACAACACAACACAGCACAACAACAAAACCTGAGGCATACGACTGCATCTAAATGCAAGGAGGCTGGGAATCAAGTTCTAATTGAGACAGAAGGGAGAGAAGATGAACAGAGATCTGGGGGAGCAATTAGTCATCTCTACCATGTATTTGCATGTGAATCAATACTATTTTTAAAAGAAAAAGAGGAGGAGGGGAAGAGGAAAAAGGAGAGGAGGAAGAAGGGGGAGGAGGAAAGAAGAACAGGAGGAGGAGAAAGAGTCAAGATACTGTTCTTGGAAGAGAGGTAGATAGTTGGTAAGAAAGGAGGAAAATGGTAAAGCTGAAAGTTGGCTACTCTTTTCACACATAAGGATCCTAACATAGGTCACTTTTTAGAGGAAAGAAACGTTTTTGTTACTTGCTTAAAGAAGTGCTCCATAGGTAATTTTGATATGTAAACTTTGGCTCTGAGTTTAGTCTGACTGGGCAAAAACTAGAGGCCATTTTGAAAAAGGATGTAGATATTCACATTTATGGCAGGCAGAACTCTAATTTTGAGCAATTATATCAAAACAAATGGGTTTCTCATCCTCTGGCTAGCACTTAACAGGACATAAATAACAACACATGCATTGGATTTTTTTTTTTTACTCCAAACTAACTGTCCAGGACCTATTGTTATATGAGAAGATATGGAGACCACAGGATCCTGTCAGTAAGACAGACTGAGGTGAGAGAGCCTCCTTTCATTGGAATAAGAGAAGAGTAACATTCAGCTACCAAGTTTTCAACACTGCTTTTCTGCATTCTCATCTGACTTTCGTATATTTTTCTTCAAGTCCACAGCAAACGTTTTAGTTACTCTGCCTTATGAAGAGCTGGCCTGGGGTACTGAGGTATGCCATGGTAGCAAGCTTACGCACACTCTGTGACATATTGGTAGTTCAGGAACAAGAGGAAAGCATCCCTTTCTAGAGAGGAGGGAAGGTTAACACAAGGACAAACAGGCTTGGTAACTATCAAAAAGTTCATGCAGCAATATGAGGAGTAACATGAGCAGCAATAGCCAAGGCTGGTAAAGAGTTTGTGCCAGTCTTCACACTCATTAGAGACGGCTTGGATTCCTGATCCCAACCACAGGGGTTAAAATCTTGAGTCCTTTTCCCCTAGCAGAGATTGGAACAGGGGCAGAGGAGATGGCTCAGCAGATAAGACACTTGTAGCTCAGGTTCGAGGATCAGAGTACAGAGCCCAAGGATCTGTATAAAAAGCAAACACCATGGTGGCCTCCTGTAATTTCAACCCTTGAGAGGCAGAGGCAGGAGCTCCTTGGGGCAAACTCACTAGCTAGCTTAGGAGGACACCAAATTCCAAATCCTGTGAGAGACCTTACCTCAATAAAGTGAAGAGCGAATGAGAAAAACACCTGACATTACTTTCATGCCTCTGTATGCATGTCTGTATACATACAGGTTCACCTACAAACATGTGCCTACATACTTGTGAACACAGAAGTACATATGCATGCAAAGTGCACAAGTGTACAGAATGCGCAACAACAACAAAAAAAGGAGACATGGGATGGAAAAATGATTGAAATCTCCTGATGTCTGAACAGTTGGCCTCCAGCTAGTGGCACTGCTTTGGCAAGCTGGGGAACCTTTGGGACTGTGGCCTGGCTACCTGAAGTGAGTTTCTGGGATCGGATCCTGAAGATGGCATCTGCTGCTAGTTCTTGGTTCATTGAAGTGCAAAAAGCCATGGAGTAAGTTCTCCTCTATCACAGACTGAGCTGCCCAGCATCATGCCTCCTTTGCTGTAATGAACTAATCTCCCAGAAACTGTGAGCCAAAATAAATTCTTCCTCCTTTAAATGGTTTCTGTCACAGAAACAAAGAGGAAAAAAAAACATATTTGCTCTGGTTCAGTCTACTATGTTTATTGAAATCACTTTTGAATGTCAGTCTTGTCTAATTGCTAGCACAAAATCAGACCTTTTCAGATAGTAAGAGTACTGAGGTCCAGAAGGAGATAAAAAAATCCACACCCCTTCTAGCAATGAGGAAAGAAACTCCATATGTAACGGGGTAACAAAAAAGACTCTGGAGAGTCTACTAGTGGGCATGCTAAGTATGGTGGTTGTCTGTGAGACCAAAAGACAATTAGAACAGCTGGGGCCAGTATTACAGAACTCGTGTACAAGGTAGGAGAAGGGCATCAGCAATGGGAATATTAGTTGTAGCTTCATGTCTTCCAAGAACACAGCTGTCTGTAGGTTTGTATGCAAGTTGGATAGATTGTATGACTTGTCAGTTTTCTTTCAGGATGGTATTTTGTCGGGGCCGTGGAAGGATATCGTGATTCTTAGCTGGACATGGGCTTTTGAACCCCCGACTCCCATGGAGAAACAGCAGGTGTTTGGCCACACTCCCAGAATCCAGGCTCCTGACACGTGGTCTACATCTCCATTAACCTGCACCTTTCAGACACATTTGGCTAAGCAGCCCCTCCCAGAGAGGTTTGCATCACCATCCACCATCTAAGGGTCGAGGGCATGACTACAGGCTTTAGCCTCCAGAGATTTCCACATTCATGAGTTACCTAAAGGCCAGGGGGCATAACTAAATTAAGTTATTCCTTCCCAGTCCCTCCTCTTTTCCCTCTCCATATTTAAGCCATTTCCCCATTGGCTTAAACTGAGGTATGCAGACCATCTATCACATGGCATGAACAATAAAACTCTTGGAACCCACAGACTTCTCGTATCATTGGGGCCTGCCGTCGCCAAAGCTTCCAGCCCTTGGAACTCTGGACTTTGTCATGGAAAGCGTCCTCGTGTTTCCGCCACGGGCTCCCCACAGTATTTGGCAAGATGGCTACTGTAGAAAAGTGTAGGAGAAAGAATGGGAAGGCTCCCCTTTCTGGTTTTATTTCTTTCTCTCCTAATTCTCAATCCCTCACAATATTATGCCCACTCTGTTTTCAACGGCAGGTATTCACACAGCCTTTCTAATAAGCCCTCTGGCACTTTCTGTCCAGAAGAGGGCAGCATTTAGAAACAATCGACACAAATCACTGGGCAGCATTTACAAGCCATCAGCATAAATCATTGTAGCTCGGGCACAGCAGGGCCAGGCCAAGATTTGTTCTTTCTCTGTTTGGTTGTTTATTTGTTTACTTATTTTGTGCTAGCAAACTATAAAAAAGACTTGCATTTACTCCTGAAGACATAACATGTGACCCTCTGGTCTCTCCCTTCCCTGCCAACCTTCTGAAGAAATAACCATAAATATTTAGGGTATAGATTTCAATTTGGCTTCATAAGAAGCAATGCTTTGGCCAAATTCCTAACAAATTGTACACACAACATAAACTGTAACTGTCTAGTTACTCTGAGCCGAAAGAACACAGCAATTCAAGCAAAAATATTTTTCTCCAAGTGTGCCTGCTTTTAGGGAGTTGGGAAAGTGAATTACTATTCTCCCCCAACCTCTTGTTTTACTCTTGAGTATAAGCAAGTTATTAGCGTTCTCAACACATAGTTATTGAGTAAAAAATGCTGACTGGACAATGGGGAGACACGCAACAAGGCTGGAGCATGTTGAGTTTGGGATACCTAAAAACTTGGGGATTTTTACTTCAGTGAGTGAATAAGGGTAACCATGATGTTCTAAAAATGTTGCATTTCTGGTCATGCTTAAAGTACACTTTTGGGGAGTGACATAATGTCAGTCTGCTAGTGAACAATAGCTTACCATTCCCCATTAAAACTTCCTTCTATGGCAAGGCAGAGGGATTGGGCCAAGGTGTTCAGCTCTGTGGAAGTAGGATAAGGGGTGAGCAAAGAGGCCCAGCAGAGGGCATGGAGGTCCTCACCTAGGCTCAGGCTACTTTGTATCAGTGGGTTTATTTCTAAACTCTAGTGTAAAGCATGGTAGAGGATTAAAGGGAGCTTTCTGGGCCTCCATTAAGTCCCGCTGTAGGCATACTATGTGTGAAGAAACATTGCCTAATTAGAGGTCACACGCCAGGTCTGCATTTCAGTGAAGTAAAATGTTAGAGTCTTGCTTTCTCTCAGGAGTATGATGACTGACTTAAAGAACTCTATCAATCTCCACCTTCAATCTGTATAGTCGTGTAAGTTTTCTTTTAATAATTTTACTTTTTATATTTAACTCTTAATTCACATGGGCATTTTTAGTCATCACACAGTAGAAATATAACTTTAATACCCAGTGAAGTTTACGATTATGATTTCAATTATCCTCTACGTAAATGGCACCATCTAGAATGTTCTACTCTCTTCTAATCTATATCTTCAGTTCTGTGGCATCATATTACATACCCAGTCATATCCTTAAAGTGTATTCTGATGCTTTGTAGTAAAGGGCAAATTCAATTTTAAATGCTTTTTTGAGTATTCATCATCATTTCTTCTTCCAGGAAAAATTTCAAGTCAAACTTGTCAGATGATATTGGCATCTGATTGGGATATTGGCATCTGTTGACTCCAGCCACTACTCTAGGAATTTCCAGCTTTTCCACAATGGGAACCCCATCCATCCTCTTGGGGACACAGCATGGGATTTGTGTTTAAAATCATACGTTTGCAATCCTAACCTCTCTCTACTCAACCATGCTAATTTGCTTTAGCCATGTTGTTCAGTACATAAGTGGGAGTCTGAAGACAATAAAAAAATTCACATTCAGATAATTTCTGAATATTAAGAGCCTATGTTCATTTCTATGTTGCATGTTATTGAAATACTTATTCTTTCAGATGCTTTAGGAAATTCTTGCAAAGTTTCATCTTAGACCACAAGTGTAGTCTTATCACTATCTCCTTTGTATGAGCACAAGGTACAAGGGCATATGAAATTAATAGTGAACATCATTGTGAGTCAATATGTAGTTAGCATATACCTCATTTCTAAAAAAAAAATAAAATAAAAGGAAACTAACATACTCAACAATATCTGTCTGTTAAAAAAAAAAGATAGCCCTTTAAAAATGTTTAGTCAGTTCACTTATTCACTGTCCAAGACTAATCATAGCATATGATTAATAATACATCATTGCCTTAAAATTGTATCCTGGGAAGTGTTTTCACTTAGGTTTAATGAAAAACACTTGGCGACCGCTAAGTGTCTTAGAGAAGTGGTTAGCTATTATCCTTGTTTATGAAGTAGGGTGAGTTGAAAGAGTCGTGGATGCTGAAGGCTAAACTCTTTTGTTTCTTTTTTGTCAGTATTTTTCCATCCAAATTGAAACTGAATCATTGACAAACGTCAGCAAGCTAAAGTTAGCTGACAAAAGAAGCCAGAGGCAAAAATTTGAACCCAGAGAGGGTTCAGCAGATGGCCTGATGAAAGCACTGAGCCCAGCAGGTGGCAATAGAGGTTCTTCTCTTCCCTCCATTCCAGACTTCTCAGCTGTTCAGCTACTTAACCCATCATTAAGGCAAACGTAATTTGAATTTTCTGTGGTCCCCTGGTTCTCATGGAAATAAGGATGAGAAGAGTCAGGGTTGGATAGGAAGAATTCGATACATAAAATATAAGCCTGGGAGCAATTCACTTTCCCAAGTCACTGAGCATACCTTTGCATAAGCAATTCGGGTGGGTATTTTGCTACCTGTACAGGCTAGCCGTTGAAAAGACTCTTTTGGTTGGGAGAGAGCAGTAAAATTTAATTGGAAGTAGCTTTCAGCTTACTGGTTAGGTTCAGCTTATTACTTCAAAGGGAGTTCGTGGAAATGTTTGAGCTACTAATGATTATTATTTAAAAAAAAATTCCCAAGTGTTTGTATTCAAAGGAGAAGGAGAGAAGGCTAAGATGCTGCCTGGAAAAGAGATATGGAGGAAGGGAGCTCTCTGGTAGGACAGAATGGTATTTCTGGGCCATTCAAAGCAAAGGAAAAGATTATCCTGAGGGATGTCTCTCTTGATTTGTCCTGAGAAGAAGCAGGCGTTTCTCCTAGCTAGGGGCTTTAGTTTTCATTTCATTTTATTTTTAGAATACAGTGAGTGTAAACAAAGTACACTTAGACATATGAAGCCTGAGATTCAAAGGGGAAAAAAAAAACCCTAGCCTTATCTATAATTATATGTAGTGTCTTTAAGAAATGATTCGTTCTTTCTGGGGCTCAGTTTTCTGGATCCATAAAGTTGATTGGTGGCAGCACTTCCTCATGAGGTAATCGTTATAAAGTGCTCAGAACAGTATGCTCGAAAAGAAATACTCAACTAGGGGCAGACACAGAGTTGGTCTGCTCCTGTCCTGTGGAGATACTGAATCCTGAGTCATCCTAGAGGAGCCACTGCACTCAGAGCAGCTGAGGAGCCACTGCACTCATAGCAGCAGACACCAAGGTGGTTTGCACTTGGGAGACATCGTATCCTGAGCCATCCTAGAGGATCCACTGCACCCAGAGCAGAAGGATTTCCAGATCCAAGAGGTAGCCTGAGTCCCAGGAGTTCTTCCACTCAGGAGATTAGGATCATAAGTCCACAGAGACATCTGAACTCTGAGGAGCTCTGCAACAAGCAAGATAACTGGAAATACAGACTCCAGTCTTACACAGTGAGGGCAGGTAACACTAGAGTTAACCAGATAGCGAAAGGCAAGCAAAAGAACATAAGCAACAGAAACCTAAGTTTCTTGGCATCATCAATACCCAGTTCTCCCAATACAGCAAGCCCTGAACACCCCATCACACCTGAAAAGCAGGATTCAGAATTAAAATCACTTCTCATGATGATGATAGAGGATTATAAGAAGGAATTATGTAACTCCCTTAAAGAAATACAGGAGAGTACAAGTAAACAGGTAGAAGTCCTTAAAGAGGAATCACAGAAATCCCTTAAAGAAATGCAAGAAAACACAAAGAAGGAATTAAACAAAAACATTCAGGATCTGAAAATGGAAATAGAAACAATAAAGAAAGCTCAAAGGGAGACAACCATGGAGATAGAAAACCTAAGAAAGAGATCAGGAGTCATAGACGCAAATGTCACCAACCAAATACAAGAGATAGAAGAGAGAATCTCAAATGCAGAAGATACGGTAGAAAATATTGACACAGTTGTCAAAGAAAATGCAAAATGCAAAAAACTCCTAACTCAAAACATCCAGGAAATCCAGGACACAATGAGAAGACCAAACCTAAGGATAATAGGTATAGATGAGAATGAAGATTCCCAACTTAAAGGGCCAGTAAATATCTTCAACAAAATTATTGAGGAAAACGTCCCTAACCTAAAGAACAAGATGCCCATAAACATACAAGAAGCCTACAGAACACCAAATAGACTAGACCAGAAAAGAAATACCACCCATCACATAATAATCAAAACATCAGATGCACAAAACAAAGAAAAAATACTAAAAGCAGTAAGGGAAAAAGGTCAAGTAACATATAAAGGCAGACCTATAAGAATTACACCAGACTTCTCACCAGAGACTATAAAAGCCAGAAGAGCCTGGACTGACATCATACAGACCCTAAGAGAACACAATTGCCAGCCCAGATTACTATACCCAACAAAACTCTCAATCACTATAGATGGTGAAACCAAGATATTCCATGACAAAACCAAATTTGCACAATATCTTCCCACAAACCCAGCACTTCAAAGGATAATTGATGGAAAATGCCAACACAAGGAGGGAAACTACAACCTAGGAAAAGCAAGTAAGTAATCTTCCAACAACCCCCAAAAAAGATACAAACATAACTTTACCTCTAATAACAAAAATAACAGGAAGCAACAATCATTTTTCCTTAATATCTCTTAACATCAATGGTCTCAATTCCCCAATAAAAAGATGCAGACTATCAGACTGGATACACAAACAAGACCCAGAATTTTGCTGCATACAAGAAACGCACCTCAATGACAAAGACAGATACTACCTCAGAATAAAAGGGTGGAAAACAATTTTCCAAGCCAATGGTCCCAAGAAACAAGCTGGAGTAGCCATTCTAATATCAAATAAAATCGACTTTCATCCAAAATTAATCAAAAAAGATAAGGAAGGACACTTCATACTCATCAAAGGAAAAATCTACCAAGGTGAACTCTCAATTCTGAACATCTATGCTCCAAATGCAAGGGCGCCTACATACATAAAAGAAACTTTACTAAAGCTCAAAACACACATTACACCTCACACAATAATAGTGGGGGATTTCAACACCCCACTCTCAGCAATGGACAGATCATGGAAACAGAAACTAAACCGAGACACTTTGACATTAGCAGAAGTTATGAATCAAATGGACTTAACAGACATCTATAGCAGCAGTCATTAAAAGTCTCCCCACTAAAAAAAAAGCCCAGGACCAGATGGTTTTAGTGCTGAATTCTATCAGACCTGCAAGGAAGACCTAATACCAATTCTCTTCAAACTATTCCACAAAATAGAAACAGAAGGAACACTACCCAATTCGTTCTATGAAGCTACAATTACACTCATACCCAAACCCCACAAGGACCCGACAAAGAAAGAGAACTTCAGACCAATCTCCCTTATGAACATCGATGCAAAAATACTGAATAAAATTCTAGCAAACCGAATCCAAGAAAACATCAAAACAATCATCCATCATGATCAAGTAGGTTTTATCCCAGGAATACAGGGATGGTTCAATATTCGGAAATCCATCAATGTAATCCACTATATAAACAGACAAAGAAAAAAAACACATGTTCACATCTCACTAGATGCTGAGAAAGCATTTGACAAAATTCAACATCCCTTCATGATAAAAGTCTTGGAAAGATCAGGAATTCAAGGCCCCTAACTAAACATAGTAAAAGCAATTTACAGCAAACCAGTAGCCAACATCAAGCTAAATGGAGAGAAACTTGAAGCAATCCCACTAAGATCAGGGACTAGACAAGGCTGCCCACTCTCCCCCTACCTATTCAATATAGTACTGGAAGTCTTAGCCAGAGCAATTAGACAACAAAAAGAAGTCAAAGGGATACAAATAGGAAAGGAAGAAGTCAAAATATCGCTATTTGCAGATGATATGATAGTATACTTAAGTGACCCCCAAACGTCCACCAGAGAACTCCTAAACCTGATAAACAACTTCAGCAAAGTGGCTGGTTATAAAATCAACTCAAACAAATCAGAGTAGCCTTCCTCTACATGAAAGATAAACAGACTGAAAAAGAAATTAGGGAAATGACACCCATCACAATAGTTGCAAATAATATAAAATACCTTGATGTGAATCTAACCAAGCAAGTGAAAGACCTGTATGACAAGAACTTCAAGTCTCTGAAGAAAGAAATCGAAGAAGATCTCAGAAGATGGAAAGATCTCCCATGCTCATTGATTGGCAGGATTAATATAATAAAAATGGCCATCTTGCCAAAAGCAACCTACAGATTCAATGCAATCCCCATTAAAATCCCAACTCAATTCTTCACAGAGTTAGAAAAGGAAATTCTCAAATTCATATGGAATAACAAAAAACCCAGGATAGCGAAAACTATTCTCAACAATAAAAGAACTTCGGGAGGAATCACCATCCCTGACCTCAAGCTGTACTACAGAGCAATAGTGATAAAAACTACCTGGTATTGGTACAGAGACAGGCAGGAAGATCAATGGAATAGAATTGAAGACCCAGAAATGAACCCACACTCCTATGGTCACTTGATCTTTGACAAAGGAGCTAAAACTGTCCAGTGGAAAAAGGACAGCATTTTCAACAAATGGTGCTGGTTCAACTGGAGGACAACATGTAGAAGAATGAAAATTGATCCATTCTTATCCCCTTGTACAAAGCTCAAATCTAAGTGGATAAAGGACCTCCACATAAAACCAGATACACTGAAACTAATAGAAGAGAAGGTGGGGAAAAGCCTCGAATACTTGGGCACAGGGGAAAAGTTCCTGAACAGAACTCCAATGGCATATGCTCTAAGATCAAGAATTGACAAAAGGAACTTCATAAAATTGCAAAGTTTCTGTAAGGCAAAGGACACTGTCAATAGGACAAAACGACAACCAACAAATTGGGAAAAGATCTTTACCAATCCTTCATCTGATAGAGGGCTAATATCCAATATATACAAAGAACTCAAGAAATTAGACTCCAGACAACCAAATTACCCTATTAAAAAATGGGGTATAGAGCTTAACAAAGAATTTTCAACGGAAGAAACTCGAATGGCCGAGAAGCATCTAAAGAAATGTTCAGCATCCTTAGTCGTCAGGGAAATGCAAATCAAAACAACCCTGAGATTCCATCTCACACCAGTCAGAATGGCTAAGATTAAAAACTCAGGTGATAGTAGATGCTGGCGAGGGTGTGGAGAAAGAGGAACACTCCTCCATTCTTGGTGGGACTGCAAGATGGTGCAACCACTTTGGAAATCAGTGTGGCGGTTCCTCAGAAAATTGGACATAGCATTACCTGAGGATCCAGCTATACCACTCCTAGGCATATACCCAGAAGATGTTCGAACATATAACAAGGACATATGCTCAATTACGTTCATAGCAGCCTTATTTATAATAGCCAGGAGAT
This sequence comes from Grammomys surdaster, assembly GCF_004785775.1. Lineage (NCBI taxonomy): Eukaryota > Metazoa > Chordata > Mammalia > Rodentia > Muridae > Grammomys > Grammomys surdaster. Next base: position 13,465 of record NW_021627856.1, read on the forward strand.
GGAAAGAACCCAGATGTCCTTCAACTGAGGAATGGATTCAAAAAATGTGGTATATTTACACAATGGAGTATTACTCAGCTATTAAAAACAATGAATTCGAGAGGTTCCTAGGTAAATGGATGGAACTAGAAACTTTCATCCTGAGTGAAGTAAGCCAATCACAAAAGAACACACATGGTATTCACTCACTGATTATTGGATATTAGCCCAGAACCTTGAAATGCCCAAGATACAACTCACAGGCCACATGAAGCTCATAAAGAAGGAAGACCAAGTGGGGGTGATTCGGTCCTTCTTAGAAGGAGCAACAAAATACTCAAGGGAGCAAATATGGAGACAAAGTGAGGGACAGAAACTGAAGGAGGGGCCGTCTCAAGACCACCCCACCTGAGTATCTATCCCATGTGCAATCACCAAAGGTAGATGCTGATGTGGAAGACAGGAAGTGCATGCTGATAAGAGCCTGATATGGATATCTCCTCAGAGGCCTTCAAGAGTCAGACATATTCAGAGGCAGATGCTCACAACTAGCCATTGAACTGATCATGGGGTTCTCAATAGAGGAGTTAGAGTGAAGACTGAAGGAGCTGAAAGGGTTTGTGGCACCATGAGGAGAGCAACAATACCAACCAACCACAGCTCCCAGGGTCTAAACCACCAGCCTGGGAGCACTTAGGGAGGGATCCAGGGCTTCAGCTGAATACATAAGAGTGGAGGCCCCTGCTGGGCATAGGTGGAAGATGAGATCCTTGACCTCATGAAGGCTGGACACCCCAGGGGGTGGGAATTTTGAGGGTGGGGAAGTGGGAGTGGGGGGTAGGTAGGGGTTACATCCACAGAGACGAAGGAGGAGGGGTAAGGGGATAGGGGGTTCCTGGGTGGGTGGGGGATGGGATAAGGGGACAACATATGAAATGTAAATAAAACATCCAATAAAAAATTTTTTTAAAAAAGAAATACTCAACTAATATTGAGTGTTATTGAAAAACCACCATTAGTGTTTCTGTTTATTCATTCATTCATTCATTCAGTATCATATATTCCCCAGAATCCTTAACAGTTCATTTAGGTCCATGTGTCTGCCCTCAAGGCAAAACAAAAAGACAATTACTCCAGTCTCTTCCCTCATCCACTCTGTAAAGTATGCAAATCAATGCCATTAAGGCTTCAACGAAGAAATGTTATATTTAATTGCTAATCTATGAAACAGAATTTATGCATATTCAGATGCAGAGTGCTTCCTGAGGTCTGCACAAACTGAGAGAGGAAGAAAGAATATCCCAATAGATTTAAATAAAAAGAGAGACCCGGGCCAGTGGTTAGTTAGATGGAGAGGCTAGTAAAGTGGCTATGACAGAACTTAAATTAATTATTATATTCCTCCCCTTCCTTACTTCCCTTCATTCCTTCCCTACCTCCCTCTTTCTCTCTTCCTCTTTCCCGCTTTCTCTGTCTGTCTGTCTGTCTGTCTGTCTGTCTGTCTGTCTGTCTTTCCTTCTGTGTGAGCCAGTGTGGCTTCTATGTAGAGGTCAGAGGACAGCTTGCATGAGCTGGCTCAGTTCTGGTTCTACCATGTGATTCCCATGTATCACTCAGGTCATCATGCTTGAGAGCAGATGATTTACTCATTGAACAATCTTGCTAACTCTGTAATAAAAAAGTTTTAAGAATGCAGATATGAATGCTTATGAGTGTCAGCACACACACTCATATGTACACACATATACATACACACACACATTCACACACAAATACAGCTCTCATCCTAAGAGACTAAAATTATCCTCATATTCTCTCTTCCTGTTGTGGTTGCCAGCTGAGATAAGAAGCCATGACACAGTGCTACCCCATGGCCAAGGACATCAAAGGGGCTACAAGGTGACTGTACTGGCTGGTTTTCTGTATCAACTTGACACAGGCTGGAGTTGTCACAGAGAAAGGAGCCTCCCTTGAGGAAATGACTCCATGAGATCCAGCTATAACTCAACTTGTGATCAAGGGTGGAAGGGCCCAGCCCTTTGTGGGTGGTGCCATCCCTGGGAGGTATGAGGCTTTGTGCTCTATGCCTTACAAGTGGCACATCATGGAGCTGCTCGAGGTGTCCAAGGACAAGGGCACTCCAGTTTATCTAGAAGAGAATGGGCACATACATCCACACCAAGAGGAAACAAGAGGAGCTAAGCAATGTGTTTGCTTTCTGCCAGGAGAAAGGTGGTGGCCAAGAAGGACTGATGCTCCCTACCCCAGGAAATGTTTGTGCCAGACCCCCCCACACACACACACACCAACCCAAAAAGAATACCATATGCTGGAATCACATTGAATAACCATAGGCTGGGATCCCAGACTTAGGGTACCCAAAATTCCACGTTCCAATGTAGAAGCATTTTCTTGAAGTTTTATAGTTTTACAGAACAAAGTCATAAATCAAGGCAAGTGTAAGTAAATTGGAGAATACATCAGAGAGGTAGCTACAGCGAGATGTCAGGAAGCCAGTGGGACTGCTAACTCAATAGATTCCTGTCACTTTTTTTTTATCAGCTAGTCACAGGATGTTAGTTCTGACACACAGATGGGCAGGGATTGGCTGTTCCAGGATCTAAAGCTAGCCCAAAATGAGGTAATTTTCTTCTAGCCTTTACATTCCAACCTCTGTATAGTCCAGAAGTTCTAATCAGTCAGTCTGTTTGGTGGCAATTTCTTCCCATGAGTTTTCCTTCACTGGTCCTGTTGTAGTTGAAATGTGAAATCTCCCCTATGACTCATGTGTTTGTCACTTAGTCCCATCTGCTGGCACCATTATGGAAGCTAGGTTCTGGAACCTTTCTGAGATGGTGTCTTGCTAAAAGAAATGGGTCTTGAGGATTTATAGCTTGCCTCTACTTACTTCCTGCCTTCTCACTCCTTCCTTCCTCCAAATGTGGCCAGAAATACAGTAAGACCAAGAAAAAAAGTCTCCTACATATCTGCAGAGCAAGCACATCACTGCAGTTCCACAGTCTACGCTCCAGCATTTCTGCCTGGAATGTGTTTTGTATTTAAAAGTCCACTGAGGACTTTAAAGTGCCATGAGCAAAAAAGGGTGAAATTTCTTCCTTGGCTGTACTAAAAGTGGGATCATTTGCTTGGAGGTGGATTTGGTAGGAAAACAGTTAAGAGTGAACTCCTGGGACCATGAAGAAAAATCTCAGTATTTTGCAACCTTTTTAAAAATAGCACTGAGACTCTGAAAGAAGGAGCCTTGAAAGGAAAGACTCATCTTATGACAAGCAGAAAACAATTCATTCTTACCAGTCAGATCCTAGCATTCAAGGACAGTATTGGCCCCAGAATTGAATAGGAGCTGACAATCATGTTCCATTGGGAGGAGGAAAAACAGTGAGACATGGGTAGAGAAAGAAGTAGGAGAAAAAAAGAGCAAGGAGAAGAGGAGGAAGAGGAGGTATAAGTATGCTAAATAGATCTGAGAATTGTGGTGAAAATAAATCACTGGAAATTATTAATTGTTTATATGCTTTCAAGACACAACTTACACACCATGCATACATTTTCCTCTAAACTTGTAATGAGACATTTCTTCTCCCTAACATTCTTTTGATTTCTTATCTGTTGTCACAATGGTGTTTCTAAAGAACAGACAAGGGAGGAACAGTGTATCACCTACTGCTATGATAATGCTGCTAATTTGACAAAGATCACCTGCAAATCTAATGAATATTTTTATTGAATTTTGGCAGAGGATGAGGTTAGTTGGAACAATTCTAGGAGTACTGGTTTACAATGTAAATTAAGACACAGGGTGGAGGGAATGAATCTTCCAAAATATTCTTATAACAGGGCTATTAGTTCAAGTGAGCTTGGCACAGCTTATCAGTGACCAGACTAGTGGTCTTATAATGTATAGAAGTGGAATCTTACCTAGCCAAAAGAAATAAAAGAGGGGACATCCTAAGGCAAGATGTAGGTAGGCAATGGGTGCTTTTAACACTACTGAGCCCCCTGAGACAGGAATCATCTAACTTAAAAGCACAATCAACAAGCATCCTTTAAGATCTCTAACATGTGTCAAGCACTGAAAAAAAGGCACACATGGAAAATTTAGGAAAAATTAGAGCTCATAAACTCAGAAACATGAGGGAAAGGCAGAAGAAACAAAGTGGTGAAGGAAGACTAAAATTTGTAATTGAGAATGACAGCTGAAGGAGGATTCTGTGTCTATTGTGAGAAATAGCCAAGTTCCTAGAGTCATCAGCCCCATCAGGTGATTTTGTAATGTTTTGTAGCAGAAGCACATGAGACATTGAAGGATGGCTAGAAGAATCAATCTGCCCTAGATGCAGACTGTTGGATGCACATTGCATATCTACCTCTATAACTTGGGGACTTTGCATAGGTTCATTTAAATCCTCCAGCCATTTCTATATCTGCACAGTGAGATTAGTAATGCCATTTCAAAGAACAGTTGCTGGAAATTAATGAAATAACTCATGCAAAGTGTGGCACACAGCAAGTGTCATTCTAAAAAAATCATGGAGTATATATTCATATATAGCACAATGAAGGGAATATCATGGAGGAGCGTGGGAGGGCAAGCACTGCAGAAGTTAAAGGGACACTTGTCCCTGAAATATAGTCTTTGCACAAGCAAGACTCCTTAGTTCCCCCATGGGTTGCAGATGGGAAAGTGCCCAGCAGAAGCAGCTGGGATCCATTCTCTCTGGACTTCCTCATCCCACAGCAGACATTCAGATCAGCAAGCAGTTTTGTTCCTCTGGGGTTTACAGTTCATAGAGTATCATATTGGCTGAGAGACTGCAGCTACCTTCTAATGAAACTTACACAATTGTCTTAATTTTTGCTTAGTAAGAATTCACTGGACATGCCAAGTCTAAATAGTTTCTGATAGATGAAACAGTTTATTATTCCCTTATTATTCCCTTAAAAGCTTTATAGCATTCCTTGAAAAAAGACCTTTAACCTTATTTGTCTATGTGCAGGAATGACTGATGTGTGGGAAGAGTCTCCAGTGTAAACAATGAAAGCAACTTAGGATTTATATTTTTAAAAATATCAGGCCATAATCTTCCTCTATGACTGAAGATCTCTTTATTCCAAATGCTAAAACTACTGTTTGCTTTTAATACAGATAAAAATACAAGAACAAGTATGAGCCCCACTCAAAATCCATGTCAGCATTGCAGGGCCCATGCATGATTGACAAAGAAAGGCTTTTCCTTGCCCTTTCCCTTACAATTCATGGAATGTCTGACTTCTTGATTTTGAGTCTTCTTTGGACTATGAAAATAACTAAGTAGCTGTGTGTTAAGCAGAGTCAAGTATCCTTTGAAAGGATTATTTGGTTTTGACATAATCTAACTGACAGTAAATGAAAATAAGGAGAAATAATTTAGTTTGTTCCAAATGACAATGTGTGACAGGAGAGATCACATGTGTCTATATATCTACTCATCTATTTTTGTTTTCTGCATTGACCTTTAGTTGCCATCAGACATGCTAATAGCCACTGGTAGAAGAGATATTCAGCCTCTGCCCTCTTCTTTCTTATCTGATTGTTTTACTCTAGGTCTTCAAATCCTTATCCCATCCTCCTATCAATCTCATATGTGAGCCAGGGGAAACACTGAAGGATATTTTTGATATCATTTTTATGTGCATGACCAATTAACAGAATAAAGCCCTTGATTTTCCTAGACATGACACTGAGATAATTCTCCATGTCTCCTGTTTCTGTAAATCTTACAGATAACAGACCTACTGCCCCATTTTTCCAGATCATTTTTAAGGATGATTGTATGGTGAGTAGCCCTGGAAGAGATGGTAGCTCCCTCATGAGCAGAGTTCAGGGAGGTACTGTTATTGTGAAAGATCAAGGTTCCCTGAGCTCAGTATCTCTATTCTGCAACAATCCACCACGGCTCCAGGAGCACCATGGCCCTCCTTGCACTGATCTAGAAGCCTGGGGCTCTACTACCAGCACAGAAATATTTTTCTTACTAATGTATGCAGTAAGCTCTTCACCACTAATTAGGAACCTATGTCTTTTTCCATTAGTCATGACACTGTCACACTCAATGGACTTGCATGTAGGCTAAAATTGTAGACTTTTCTCACTTCTGAGTGTACAATTCCAAACTGAAAATGATCCCAAAATACCTTCTGATGTACAAAAGCCATGGCAACAATCTTCACACATCGACCAAGGCAATGCTTTACAAAACCACAAAATTCTCTCTCTCTCTCTCTCTCTCTCTCTCTCTCTCTCTCTCTCTCTCTCTCTCTC
>NW_021627857.1:0-19814 GCF_004785775.1 Grammomys surdaster
CTCTCTCTCTCTCTCTCTCTCTCTCTCTCTCTCTCTCTCTCTCTGTAAAATGTGATGAATTTAGTCAGTTTCAGGAACTTCCTGAAACTACTGAGGGGTTACTTCCTAAGTTTAACATCAAAAGTTCAGCTGTCTTGAAATTTCTTCTGCCCAATTAGCCTGTTACTTTTAAATTTGTATTCATTCAAGGTCACAGGACACAGAAAATATAAGTTGTATTATCTACAGATTTTCCTGCTGCTGTGATAAAATACCCCAATAAAAGGAACTTAAGAGAGGACAGGCTTATCTTGGTCCACAGTTTGAGAGGACAGTTCATCATGGCAAGCAAGTCGGGATGGAAGAAACTTGAAGAAGCTGGTAACCTTGTTCCTACAGTCAGTAAACAGAGAATAGTTAATATCTGTAGTCAACTAGCTTTCTCTTTTTTTTAAAATGTAGTCCAGACGCTAATTCTATGGTATGGTGCTGATCATTTTTATGGTTGGCACCTAAATTAACCTCTCCTGGTTAGCTTATGTCATTTTGACACAAACTAGAGTCATCTGACAAAAACAAAAATCAGTTGAGAAACTGCCTTCATCGGACCACACTCTGGGGCATTTTCTTGGTTTTATTGATTGGTGTGAGAGGGATAAGCCCATTGGGGGTGTGCTGCCCCTGAACAGGTGGTCCTGGGTTATAAGAAATCAAACTGAGTCAGCCAGGGAGAGCAATCTAGGAAGCTGGTTCTCTACAAAGTTCCTGCCTCTGTTCCTGCTTGAGTTGCTGCCCTAGCTTCTCTCAAGGATAGACTAAAATTGAGATCTGAAAGCCAAATATGTCCTACCTTACTCAAGTTGCTTTTTGTAATGGTGTTTGTCAAAGAAACAAAGAATTAAATGAATATCTCACCCAAGGAAGAGAGTCTCTTATTAGTATGTCTCCTAGGTGACAGAGTTTCTTAAATCCTATAAGTTGATCATCATTATCAACCATCACATATAGCACAAGAAGTCTTTAGTCTATATTGTTATCAGTGGTATGATCTTCAAGTTCCTGTCAGCATTGGCCATTGTGCTGTTTACCAAACTCCCAGTCTTATCCGTCCTGATTCTTGAAATGCTTCCAAATTCTTTCTAAATTGAGTTTCAAAGATTTCTTTGGGACACATTATCAGATGGCTGCAGCAATAACTCCACTTCTTTGTGTGTGTATGTGTATGTGTGTGTGTGTGTGTGTGTGTGTGTGTGTTGTGTGTGTGTGTGTGTATGTGTATATGTGTCTTTGGCTATATATATATGGCATATATATGACATTTCTCATTGCTGTGACAAATATCCCCAAGAGAACAAAGGAGAAATGATTTATTTCAGCTCACAGTTTCAGGGATTTCAGTCTATTGTGAAGGGTGAATCATGGTGATGCAGCGTAGTCCACAAAATGGCATTCAGAAGTCAGAGAAAATGGCAAAAAGACATCTAGGGATGAGGTATCCTCAAGGACTGACCTCTGCAACATGCTTTCTCCAGCTAGTTAGCACCCCTAAAAATCCCAAATAGTCCAAAAACCTTCCAACAATAGTGCCACCAGCTGGAGCTCTCACTTCTAACCCAGGGGTTTGGAGGTGGTGGATATTTCATCTAAAAGACATAAAAATCATCCATCTTTCCTAGTCAATTCTTCACATTTTACTACCTGTTTCTCAGCTTTTAAGGTATTGATTTATAGAAACATCTTTATTAAGCAGTCTCCAGAGAACCAGTCGAGTGCATTATTTCATCAATATGATAGAGTTACTTTAAAAGAACGTTCATAGTAACATTGAGTGTTGAGCTGGGCATCATGGTGCACTTTTGCCGTTCCACCTAGCGTTCAGGAGGCTGAAAAGACAGAGCCACTGCTAGTCTAAGGCCATCCTGAACTTTATAGTGAGCTACTAGGCTGTAGTAGGAGACCTTGTCTCAAAAGAACAAATAAAGAAGGAGATGAGGTTGTGTACTGGCTGGTTTTCTGTGTCAACTTGACACAAGCTGGAGTTATCACAGAGAAAGCAGCCTCCCTTGAGAAAATGCCTCCATGAGATCCAGCTGTAAGGCATTTTCTCAATTAGTGATCAAGAGGGGAGGGCCCATAGTGGGTGGTGCCATCCCTGGGCTGGTAGTCCTGAGTTCTATAAGAAAGCAAGATGAGCAAGCAGGGAAAGCAATCCAGTAAGCAGCACTGCTCCATGGCCTCTGCATCAGCTCCTGCCCCCAAGTTCCTGCTCTGTGTGAGTTTCTGTCCTGACTTCCTTTGGTGATGAACAGCAATGTGGAAATATAAGCTGAATAAACCCTTTCCTCCCCAACTTGTTTCTTGGTCATGATGCTTTGTGTAGGAATACAAACCCTGACTAAGACAGGTAGGTATAGGAGGAGAAAGAAAAGCAGAGGGGGAGAGAGAGAGAGAGAGAGAGAGAGAGAGAGAGAGAGAGAGAGAGAGAAAGAGAGAGAGAGAGATCTTTACTTAAAGTAATTAAATCAGGAATTTAGACAAATACTGAGATGATGTAAAGAAAGCATGAAGCCAGTATTATTATTTACCGTTAGTGTCCTCTTCCCCAGAATGCAGACCTCTGCAGACTCCAGAGTAAAGGCATGTCTAACTGTTGAGATATCCATTTACAGCCTGTGTTATCATAAGGTTTTTAGTATAACAAACAAACCCAAAACAGAATAATGGCTTAAAATAAGTCCCGGGCTTATTTCCTGTTCTAAACAGAGCTCTGAGCAAGAAGGCACTTTATTAAGGTATGTCTCTTTCAGGACAAGGAATATCTATTGTTTTCTCCATTCAACTAGGTGGTCTCAGAAGTTGTCCTGAGGCAAGAATCTCTTCTCTCAGTCTACCCAATGCAGAAAAGTGTAAAATGTGTCAAGCCAGGTCTATGGGACTATTAAACTATTCCTCCTACTCACTGGCCAACAAACAACACAACACAGCACAACAACAAAACCTGAGGCATACGACTGCATCTAAATGCAAGGAGGCTGGGAATCAAGTTCTAATTGAGACAGAAGGGAGAGAAGATGAACAGAGATCTGGGGGAGCAATTAGTCATCTCTACCATGTATTTGCATGTGAATCAATACTATTTTTAAAAGAAAAAGAGGAGGAGGGGAAGAGGAAAAAGGAGAGGAGGAAGAAGGGGGAGGAGGAAAGAAGAACAGGAGGAGGAGAAAGAGTCAAGATACTGTTCTTGGAAGAGAGGTAGATAGTTGGTAAGAAAGGAGGAAAATGGTAAAGCTGAAAGTTGGCTACTCTTTTCACACATAAGGATCCTAACATAGGTCACTTTTTAGAGGAAAGAAACGTTTTTGTTACTTGCTTAAAGAAGTGCTCCATAGGTAATTTTGATATGTAAACTTTGGCTCTGAGTTTAGTCTGACTGGGCAAAAACTAGAGGCCATTTTGAAAAAGGATGTAGATATTCACATTTATGGCAGGCAGAACTCTAATTTTGAGCAATTATATCAAAACAAATGGGTTTCTCATCCTCTGGCTAGCACTTAACAGGACATAAATAACAACACATGCATTGGATTTTTTTTTTTTTACTCCAAACTAACTGTCCAGGACCTATTGTTATATGAGAAGATATGGAGACCACAGGATCCTGTCAGCAAGACAGACTGAGGTGAGAGAGCCTCCTTTCATTGGAATAAGAGAAGAGTAACATTCAGCTACCAAGTTTTCAACACTGCTTTTCTGCATTCTCATCTGACTTTCGTATATTTTTCTTCAAGTCCACAGCAAACGTTTTAGTTACTCTGCCTTATGAAGAGCTGGCCTGGGGTACTGAGGTATGCCATGGTAGCAAGTTTACGCACACTCTGTGACATATTGGTAGTTCAGGAACAAGAGGAAAGCATCCCTTTCTAGAGAGGAGGGAAGGTTAACACAAGGACAAACAGGCTTGGTAACTATCAAAAAGTTCATGCAGCAATATGAGGAGTAACATGAGCAGCAATAGCCAAGGCTGGTAAAGAGTTTGTGCCAGTCTTCACACTCATTAGAGACGGCTTGGATTCCTGATCCCAACCACAGGGGTTAAAATCTTGAGTCCTTTTCCCCTAGCAGAGATTGGAACAGGGGCAGAGGAGATGGCTCAGCAGATAAGACACTTGTAGCTCAGGTTCGAGGATCAGAGTACAGAGCCCAAGGATCTGTATAAAAAGCAAACACCATGGTGGCCTCCTGTAATTTCAACCCTTGAGAGGCAGAGGCAGGAGCTCCTTGGGGCAAACTCACTAGCTAGCTTAGGAGGACACCAAATTCCAAATCCTGTGAGAGACCTTACCTCAATAAAGTGAAGAGCGAATGAGAAAAACACCTGACATTACTTTCATGCCTCTGTATGCATGTCTGTATACATACAGGTTCACCTACAAACATGTGCCTACATACTTGTGAACACAGAAGTACATATGCATGCAAAGTGCACAAGTGTACAGAATGCGCAACAACAACAAAAAAAGGAGACATGGGATGGAAAAATGATTGAAATCTCCTGATGTCTGAACAGTTGGCCTCCAGCTAGTGGCACTGCTTTGGCAAGCTGGGGAACCTTTGGGACTGTGGCCTGGCTACCTGAAGTGAGTTTCTGGGATCGGATCCTGAAGATGGCATCTGCTGCTAGTTCTTGGTTCATTGAAGTGCAAAAAGCCATGGAGTAAGTTCTCCTCTATCACAGACTGAGCTGCCCAGCATCATGCCTCCTTTGCTGTAATGAACTAATCTCCCAGAAACTGTGAGCCAAAATAAATTCTTCCTCCTTTAAATGGTTTCTGTCACAGAAACAAAGAGGAAAAAAAAACATATTTGCTCTGGTTCAGTCTACTATGTTTATTGAAATCACTTTTGAATGTCAGTCTTGTCTAATTACTAGCACAAAATCAGACCTTTTCAGATAGTAAGAGTACTGAGGTCCAGAAGGAGATAAAAAAATCCACACCCCTTCTAGCAATGAGGAAAGAAACTCCATATGTAACGGGGTAACAAAAAAGACTCTGGAGAGTCTACTAGTGGGCATGCTAAGTATGGTGGTTGTCTGTGAGACCAAAAGACAATTAGAACAGCTGGGGCCAGTATTACAGAACTCGTGTACAAGGTAGGAGAAGGGCATCAGCAATGGGAATATTAGTTGTAGCTTCATGTCTTCCAAGAACACAGCTGTCTGTAGGTTTGTATGCAAGTTGGATAGATTGTATGACTTGTCAGTTTTCTTTCAGGATGGTATTTTGTCGGGGCCGTGGAAGGATATCGTGATTCTTAGCTGGACATGGGCTTTTGAACCCCCGACTCCCATGGAGAAACAGCAGGTGTTTGGCCACACTCCCAGAATCCAGGCTCCTGACACGTGGTCTACATCTCATTAACCTGCACCTTTCAGACACATTTGGCTAAGCAGCCCCTCCCAGAGAGGTTTGCATCACCATCCACCATCTAAGGGTCGAGGGCATGACTACAGGCTTTAGCCTCCAGAGATTTCCACATTCATGAGTTACCTAAAGGCCAGGGGGCATAACTAAATTAAGTTATTCCTTCCCAGTCCCTCCTCTTTTCCCTCTCCATATTTAAGCCATTTCCCCATTGGCTTAAACTGAGGGATGCAGACCATCTATCACATGGCATGAACAATAAAACTCTTGGAACCCACAGACTTCTCGTATCATTGGGGCCTGCCGTCGCCAAAGCTTCCAGCCCTTGGAACTCTGGACTTTGTCATGGAAAGCGTCCTCGTGTTTCCGCCACGGGCTCCCCACAGTATTTGGCAAGATGGCTACTGTAGAAAAGTGTAGGAGAAAGAATGGGAAGGCTCCCCTTTCTGGTTTTATTTCTTTCTCTCCTAATTTCCAATCCCTCACAATATTATGCCCACTCTGTTTTCAACGGCAGGTATTCACACAGCCTTTCTAATAAGCCCTCTGGCACTTTCTGTCCAGAAGAGGGCAGCATTTAGAAACAATCGACACAAATCACTGGGCAGCATTTACAAGCCATCAGCATAAATCATTGTAGCTCGGGCACAGCAGGGCCAGGCCAAGATTTGTTCTTTCTCTGTTTGGTTGTTTATTTGTTTACTTATTTTGTGCTAGCAAACTATAAAAAAGACTTGCATTTACTCCTGAAGACATAACATGTGACCCTCTGGTCTCTCCCTTTCCTGCCAACCTTCTGAAGAAATAACCATAAATATTTAGGGTATAGATTTCAATTTGGCTTCATAAGAAGCAATGCTTTGGCCAAATTCCTAACAAATTGTACACACAACATAAACTGTAACTGTCTAGTTACTCTGAGCCGAAAGAACACAGCAATTCAAGCAAAAATATTTTTCTCCAAGTGTGCCTGCTTTTAGGGAGTTGGGAAAGTGAATTACTATTCTCCCCCAACCTCTTGTTTTACTCTTGAGTATAAGCAAGTTATTAGCGTTCTCAACACATAGTTATTGAGTAAAAAATGCTGACTGGACAATGGGGAGACACGCAACAAGGCTGGAGCATGTTGAGTTTGGGATACCTAAAAACTTGGGGATTTTTACTTCAGTGAGTGAATAAGGGTAACCATGATGTTCTAAAAATGTTGCATTTCTGGTCATGCTTAAAGTACACTTTTGGGGAGTGACATAATGTCAGTCTGCTAGTGAACAATAGCTTACCATTCCCCATTAAAACTTCCTTCTATGGCAAGGCAGAGGGATTGGGCCAAGGTGTTCAGCTCTGTGGAAGTAGGATAAGGGGTGAGCAAAGAGGCCCAGCAGAGGGCATGGAGGTCCTCACCTAGGCTCAGGCTACTTTGTATCAGTGGGTTTATTTCTAAACTCTAGTGTAAAGCATGGTAGAGGATTAAAGGGAGCTTTCTGGGCCTCCATTAAGTCCCGCTGTAGGCATACTATGTGTGAAGAAACATTGCCTAATTAGAGGTCACACGCCAGGTCTGCATTTCAGTGAAGTAAAATGTTAGAGTCTTGCTTTCTCTCAGGAGTATGATGACTGACTTAAAGAACTCTATCAATCTCCACCTTCAATCTGTATAGTCGTGTAAGTTTTCTTTTAATAATTTTACTTTTTATATTTAACTCTTAATTCACATGGGCATTTTTAGTCATCACACAGTAGAAATATAACTTTAATACCCAGTGAAGTTTACGATTATGATTTCAATTATCCTCTACGTAAATGGCACCATCTGGAATGTTCTACTCTCTTCTAATCTATATCTTCAGTTCTGTGGCATCATATTACGTACCCAGTCATATCCTTAAAGTGTATTCTGATGCTTTGTAGTAAAGGGCAAATTCAATTTTAAATGCTTTTTTGAGTATTCATCATCATTTCTTCTTCCAGGAAAAATTTCAAGTCAAACTTGTCAGATGATATAGACAGTTCTGCTGGGATATTGGCATCTGTTGACTCCAGCCACTACTCTAGGAATTTCCAGCTTTTCCACAATGGGAACCCCATCCATCCTCTTGGGGACACAGCATGGGATTTGTGTTTAAAATCATACGTTTGCAATCCTAACCTCTCTCTACTCAACCATGCTAATTTGCTTTAGCCATGTTGTTCAGTACATAAGTGGGAGTCTGAAGACAATAAAAAAATTCACATTCAGATAATTTCTGAATATTAAGAGCCTATGTTCATTTCTATGTTGCATGTTATTGAAATACTTATTCTTTCAGATGCTTTAGGAAATTCTTGCAAAGTTTCATCTTAGACCACGAGTGTAGTCTTATCACTATCTCCTTTGTATGAGCACAAGGTACAAGGGCATATGAAATTAATAGTGAACATCATTGTGAGTCAATATGTAGTTAGCATATACCTCATTTCTAAAAAAAAAATAAAATAAAAGGAAACTAACATACTCAACAATATCTGTCTGTTAAAAAAAAAAGATAGCCCTTTAAAAATGTTTAGTCAGTTCACTTATTCACTGTCCAAGACTAATCATAGCATATGATTAATAATACATCATTGCCTTAAAATTGTATCCTGGGAAGTGTTTTCACTTAGGTTTAATGAAAAACACTTGGCGACCGCTAAGTGTCTTAGAGAAGTGGTTAGCTATTATCCTTGTTTATGAAGTAGGGTGAGTTGAAAGAGTCGTGGATGCTGAAGGCTAAACTCTTTTGTTTCTTTTTTGTCAGTATTTTTCCATCCAAATTGAAACTGAATCATTGACAAACGTCAGCAAGCTAAAGTTAGCTGACAAAAGAAGCCAGAGGCAAAAATTTGAACCCAGAGAGGGTTCAGCAGATGGCCTGATGAAAGCACTGAGCCCAGCAGGTGGCAATAGAGGTTCTTCTCTTCCCTCCATTCCAGACTTCTCAGCTGTTCAGCTACTTAACCCATCATTAAGGCAAACGTAATTTGAATTTTCTGTGGTCCCCTGGTTCTCATGGAAATAAGGATGAGAAGAGTCAGGGTTGGATAGGAAGAATTCGATACATAAAATATAAGCCTGGGAGCAATTCACTTTCCCAAGTCACTGAGCATACCTTTGCATAAGCAATTTGGGTGGGTATTTTGCTACCTGTACAGGCTAGCCGTTGAAAAGACTCTTTTGGTTGGGAGAGAGCAGTAAAATTTAATTGGAAGTAGCTTTCAGCTTACTGGTTAGGTTCAGCTTATTACTTCAAAGGGAGTTCGTGGAAATGTTTGAGCTACTAATGATTATTATTTAAAAAAAAATTCCCAAGTGTTTGTATTCAAAGGAGAAGGAGAGAAGGCTAAGATGCTGCCTGGAAAAGAGATATGGAGGAAGGGAGTTCTCTGGTAGGACAGAATGGTATTTCTGGGCCATTCAAAGCAAAGGAAAAGATTATCCTGAGGGATGTCTCTCTTGATTTGTCCTGAGAAGAAGCAGGCGTTTCTCCTAGCTAGGGGCTTTAGTTTTCATTTCATTTTATTTTTAAAATACAGTGAGTGTAAACAAAGTACACTTAGACATATGAAGCCTGAGATTCAAAGGGAAAAAAAAAACCCTAGCCTTATCTATAATTATATGTAGTGTCTTTAAGAAATGATTCGTTCTTTCTGGGGCTCAGTTTTCTGGATCCATAAAGTTGATTGGTGGCAGCACTTCCTCATGAGGTAATCGGTATAAAGTGCTCAGAACAGTATGCTCGAAAAGAAATACTCAACTAGGGGCAGACACAGAGTTGGTCTGCTCCTGTCCTGTGGAGATACTGAATCCTGAGTCATCCTAGAGGAGCCACTGCACTCAGAGCAGCTGAGGAGCCACTGCACTCATAGCAGCCGAGGAGCCACTGCACTCAGAGCAGCTGAGGAGCCACTGCACTCAGAGCAGCAGACACCAAGGTGGTTTGCACTTGGGAGACATCGTATCCTGAGCCATCCTAGAGGATCCACTGCACCCAGAGCAGAAGGATTTCCAGATCCAAGAGGTAGCCTGAGTCCCAGGAGTTCTTCCACTCAGGAGATTAGGATCATAAGTCCACAGAGACATCTGAACTCTGAGGAGCTCTGCAACAAGCAAGATAACTGGAAATACAGACTCCAGTCTTACACAGTGAGGGCAGGTAACACTAGAGTTAACCAGATGGCGAAAGGCAAGCAAAAGAACATAAGCAACAGAAACCTAAGTTTCTTGGCATCATCAATACCCAGTTCTCCCAATACAGCAAGCCCTGAACACCCCATCACACCTGAAAAGCAGGATTCAGAATTAAAATCACTTCTCATGATGATGATAGAGGATTATAAGAAGGAATTATGTAACTCCCTTAAAGAAATACAGGAGAGTACAAGTAAACAGGTAGAAGTCCTTAAAGAGGAATCACAGAAATCCCTTAAAGAAATGCAAGAAAACACAAAGAAGGAATTAAACAAAAACATTCAGGATCTGAAAATGGAAATAGAAACAATAAAGAAAGCTCAAAGGGAGACAACCATGGAGATAGAAAACCTAAGAAAGAGATCAGGAGTCATAGACGCAAATGTCACCAACCAAATACAAGAGATAGAAGAGAGAATCTCAAATGCAGAAGATACGGTAGAAAATATTGACACAGTTGTCAAAGAAAATGCAAAATGCAAAAAACTCCTAACTCAAAACATCCAGGAAATCCAGGACACAATGAGAAGACCAAACCTAAAGATAATAGGTATAGATGAGAATGAAGATTCCCAACTTAAAGGGCCAGTAAATATCTTCAACAAAATTATTGAGGAAAACGTCCCTAACCTAAAGAACAAGATGCCCATAAACATACAAGAAGCCTACAGAACACCAAATAGACTAGACCAGAAAAGAAATACCACCCATCACATAATAATCAAAACATCAGATGCACAAAACAAAGAAAAAATACTAAAAGCAGTAAGGGAAAAAGGTCAAGTAACATATAAAGGCAGACCTATAAGAATTACACCAGACTTCTCACCAGAGACTATAAAAGCCAGAAGAGCCTGGACTGACATCATACAGACCCTAAGAGAACACAATTACCAGCCCAGATTACTATACCCAACAAAACTCTCAATCACTATAGATGGTGAAACCAAGATATTCCATGACAAAACCAAATTTGCACAATATCTTCCCACAAACCCAGCACTTCAAAGGATAATTGATGGAAAATGCCAACACAAGGAGGGAAACTACAACCTAGGAAAAGCAAGTAAGTAATCTTCCAACAACCCCCAAAAAAGATACAAACATAACTTTACCTCTAATAACAAAAATAACAGGAAGCAACAATCATTTTTCCTTAATATCTCTTAACATCAATGGTCTCAATTCCCCAATAAAAAGATGCAGACTATCAGACTGGATACACAAACAAGACCCAGAATTTTGCTGCATACAAGAAACGCACCTCAATGACAAAGACAGATACTACCTCAGAATAAAAGGGTGGAAAACAATTTTCCAAGCCAATGGTCCCAAGAAACAAGCTGGAGTAGCCATTCTAATATCAAATAAAATCGACTTTCATCCAAAATTAATCAAAAAAGATAAGGAAGGACAATTCATACTCATCAAAGGAAAAATCTACCAAGGTGAACTCTCAATTCTGAACATCTATGCTCCAAATGCAAGGGCGCCTACATACATAAAAGAAACTTTACTAAAGCTCAAAACACACATTACACCTCACACAATAATAGTGGGGGATTTCAACACCCCACTCTCAGCAATGGACAGATCATGGAAACAGAAACTAAACCGAGACACTTTGACATTAGCAGAAGTTATGAATCAAATGGACTTAACAGACATCTATAGCAGCAGTCATTAAAAGTCTCCCCACTAAAAAAAAAGCCCAGGACCAGATGGTTTTAGTGCTGAATTCTATCAGACCTGCAAGGAAGACCTAATACCAATTCTCTTCAAACTATTCCACAAAATAGAAACAGAAGGAACACTACCCAATTCGTTCTATGAAGCTACAATTACACTCATACCCAAACCCCACAAAGACTCGACAAAGAAAGAGAACTTCAGACCAATCTCCCTTATGAACATCGATGCAAAAATACTGAATAAAATTCTAGCAAACCGAATCCAAGAAAACATCAAAACAATCATCCATCATGATCAAGTAGGTTTTATCCCAGGAATACAGGGATGGTTCAATATTCGGAAATCCATCAATGTAATCCACTATATAAACAGACAAAGAAAAAAAACACATGTTCACATCTCACTAGATGCTGAGAAAGCATTTGACAAAATTCAACATCCCTTCATGATAAAAGTCTTGGAAAGATCAGGAATTCAAGGCCCCTAACTAAACATAGTAAAAGCAATTTACAGCAAACCAGTAGCCAACATCAAGCTAAATGGAGAGAAACTTGAAGCAATCCCACTAAGATCAGGGACTAGACAAGGCTGCCCACTCTCCCCCTACCTATTCAATATAGTACTGGAAGTCCTAGCCAGACCAATTAGACAACAAAAAGAAGTCAAAGGGATACAAATAGGAAAGGAAGAAGTCAAAATATCGCTATTTGCAGATGATATGATAGTATACTTAAGTGACCCCCAAACTTCCACCAGAGAACTCCTAAACCTGATAAACAACTTCAGCAAAGTGGCTGGTTATAAAATCAACTCAAACAAATCAGAGTAGCCTTCCTCTACATGAAAGATAAACAGACTGAAAAAGAAATTAGGGAAATGACACCCATCACAATAGTTGCAAATAATATAAAATACCTTGATGTGAATCTAACCAAGCAAGTGAAAGACCTGTATGACAAGAACTTCAAGTCTCTGAAGAAAGAAATCGAAGAAGATCTCAGAAGATGGAAAGATCTCCCATGCTCATTGATTGGCAGGATTAATATAATAAAAATGGCCATCTTGCCAAAAGCAACCTACAGATTCAATGCAATCCCCATTAAAATCCCAACTCAATTCTTCACAGAGTTAGAAAAGGAAATTCTCAAATTCATATGGAATAACAAAAAACCCAGGATAGCGAAAACTATTCTCAACAATAAAAGAACTTCGGGAGGAATCACCATCCCTGACCTCAAGCTGTACTACAGAGCAATAGTGATAAAAACTACCTGGTATTGGTACAGAGACAGGCAGGAAGATCAATGGAATAGAATTGAAGACCCAGAAATGAACCCACACTCCTATGGTCACTTGATCTTTGACAAAGGAGCTAAAACTGTCCAGTGGAAAAAGGACAGCATTTTCAACAAATGGTGCTGGTTCAACTGGAGTACAACATGTAGAAGAATGAAAACTGATCCATTCTTATCTCCTTGTACAAAGCTCAAGTCTAAGTGGATAAAGGACCTCCACATAAAACCAGATACACTGAAACTAATAGAAGAGAAGGTGGGGAAGAGCCTCGAATACTTGGGCACAGGGGAAAAGTTCCTGAACAGAACTCCAATGGCATATGCTCTAAGATCAAAAATTGACATATGGGACATCATAAAATTACAGAGTTTCTGTAAGGCAAAGGACACTGTCAATAGGAGAAAACGACAACCAACAAATTGGGAAAAGATCTTTACCAATCCTTCATCTGATAGAGGGCTAATATCCAATATATACAAAGAACTCAAGAAATTAGACTCCAGACAACCAAATTCCCTATTAAAAAATGGGGTATAGAGCTTAACAAAGAATTTTCAACGGAAGAAACTTGAATGGCAGAGAAGCACCTAAAGAAATGTGCAGTTTCCTTATTCTTCAGGGAAATGCAAATCAATACAACCCTGAGATTCCATCTCACACCAGTCAGAATGGCTAAGATTAAAAAGCTCAGGTGATAGTAGATGCTGTCGAGGGTGTGGAGAAAGAGGAACACTCCTCCATTCTTGGTGGGACTGCAAGATGGTGCAACCACTTTGGAAATCAGTGTGGTGGTTCCTCAGAAAATTTGACATAGCGTTACCCGAGGATCCAGCTATACCACTCCTAGGCATATACCCAGAAGATGCTCGAACATATAACAAGGACATATGCTCAATTACGTTCATAGCAGCCTTATTTATAATAGCCAGGAGATGGAAAGAACCCAGATGTCCTTCAACTGAGGAATGGATTCAAAAAATGTGGTATATTTACACAATGGAGTATTACTCAGCTATTAAAAACAATGAATTTGAGAGGTTCCTAGGTAAATGGATGGAACTAGAAACTTTCATCCTGAGTGAAGTAAGCCAATCACAAAAGAACACACATGGTATTCACTCACTGATTATTGGATATTAGCCCAGAACCTTGAAATGCCCAAGATACAACTCACAGGCCACATGAAGCTCATAAAGAAGGAAGACCAAGTGGGGGTGATTCGGTCCTTCTTAGAAGGAGCAACAAAATACTCAAGGGAGCAAATATGGAGACAAAGTGAGGGACAGAAACTGAAGGAGGGGTCATCTGGAGACCTTTCCACCTGAGTACCCATCCCATGTGCAGTCACCAAAGGTAGATGTTGATGTGGAAGTCAGGAAGTGCATGCTGATAAGAGCCTGATATGGATGTCTCCTCAGAAGCCTTCAAGAGTCTGACATATTCAGAGGCAGATACTCCCAACTAGCCATTGAACTGATAATGGGGTTCTCAATGGAGGAGTTAGAGTGAAGACTGAAGGAGCTGAAAGGGTTTGTGGCCCTATGAGGAGAACAACAATACCAACCAACCACAGCTCCCAGAGTCTAAACCACCAGCCTGGGAGCACTTAGGGAGGGATCCAGGGCTTCACCTGAATACATAAGAGTGGAGGCCCCTGCTGGGCATAGGTGGAAGATGAGATCCTTGACCTCATGAAGGCTGGACACCCCAGGGGGTGGGAATTTTGAGGGTGGGGAAGTGGGAGTGGGGGGTAGGTAGGGGTTACATCCACAGAGACGAAGGAGGAGGGGTAAGGGGATAGGGGGTTCCTGGGTGGGTGGGGGATGGGATAAGGGGACAACATATGAAATGTAAATAAAACATCCAATAAAAAATTTTTTTAAAAAAGAAATACTCAACTAATATTGAGTGTTATTGAAAAACCACCATTAGTGTTTCTGTTTATTCATTCATTCATTCATTCAGTATCATATATTCCCCAGAATCCTTAACAGTTCATTTAGGTCCATGTGTCTGCCCTCAAGGCAAAACAAAAAGACAATTACTCCAGTCTCTTCCCTCATCCACTCTGTAAAGTATGTAAATCAATGCCATTAAGGCTTCAACGAAGAAATGTTATATTTAATTGCTAATCTATGAAACAGAATTTATGCATATTCAGATGCAGAGTGCTTCCTGAGGTCTGCACAAACTGAGAGAGGAAGAAAGAATATCCCAATAGATTTAAATAAAAAGAGAGACCCGGGCCAGTGGTTAGTTAGATGGAGAGGCTAGTAAAATGGCTATGACAGAACTTAAATTAATTATTATATTCCTCCCCTTCCTTACTTCCCTTCATTCCTTCCCTACCTCCCTCTTTCTCTCTTCCTCTTTCCCGCTTTCTCTCTCTGTCTGTCTGTCTGTCTGTCTGTCTGTCTGTCTTTCCTTCTGTGTGAGCCACTGTGGCTTCTATGTAGAGGTCAGAGGACAGCTTGCATGAGCTGGCTCAGTTCTGGTTCTACCATGTGATTCCCATGTATCACTCAGGTCATCATGCTTGAGAGCAGATGATTTACTCATTGAACAATCTTGCTAACTCTGTAATAAAAAAGTTTTAAGAATGCAGATATGAATGCTTATGAGTGTCAGCACACACACTCATGTGTACACACATATACATACACACACACATTCACACACAAATACAGCTCTCATCCTAAGAGACTAAAATTATCCTCATATTCTCTCTTCCTGTTGTGGTTGCCAGCTGAGATAAGAAGCCATGACACAGTGCTACCCCATGGCCAAGGACATCAAAGGGGCTACAAGGTGACTGTACTGGCTGGTTTTCTGTATCAACTTGACACAGGCTGGAGTTGTCACAGAGAAAGGAGCCTCCCTTGAGGAAATGACTCCATGAGATCCAGCTATAACTCAACTTGTGATCAAGGGTGGAAGGGCCCAGCCCTTTGTGGGTGGTGCCATCCCTGGGAGGTATGAGGCTTTGTGCTCTATGCCTTACAAGTGGCACATCATGGAGCTGCTCGAGGTGTCCAAGGACAAGGGCACTCCAGTTTATCTAGAAGAGAATGGGCACATACATCCATACCAAGAGGAAACAAGAGGAGCTAAGCAATGTGTTTGCTTTCTGCCAGGAGAAAGGTGGTGGCCAAGAAGGACTGATGCTCCCTACCCCAGGAAATGTTTGTGCCAGACCCCCCCACACACACACACACCAACCCAAAAAGAATACCATATGCTGGAATCACATTGAATAACCATAGGCTGGGATCACAGACTTAGGGTACCCAAAATTCCACGTTCCAATGTAGAAGCATTTTCTTGAAGTTTTATAGTTTTACAGAACAAAGTCATAAATCAAGGCAAGTGTAAGTAAATTGGAGAATACATCAGAGAGGTAGCTACAGCGAGATGTCAGGAAGCCAGTGGGACTGCTAACTCAATAGATTCCTGTCACTTTTTTTTTATCAGCTAGTCACAGGATGTTAGTTCTGACACACAGATGGGCAGGGATTGGCTGTTCCAGGATCTAAAGCTAGCCCAAAATGAGGTAATTTTCTTCTAGCCTTTACATTCCAACCTCTGTATAGTCCAGAAGTTCTAATCAGTCAGTCTGTTTGGTGGCAATTTCTTCCCATGAGTTTTCCTTCACTGGTCCTGTTGTAGTTGAAATGTGAAATCTCCCCTATGACTCATGTGTTTGTCACTTAGTCCCATCTGCTGGCACCATTATGGAAGCTAGGTTCTGGAACCTTTCTGAGATGGTGTCTTGCTAAAAGAAATGGGTCTTGAGGATTTATAGCTTGCCTCTACTTACTTCCTGCCTTCTCACTCCTTCCTTCCTCCAAATGTGGCCAGAAATACAGTAAGACCAAGAAAAAAAGTCTCCTACATATCTGCAGAGCAAGCACATCACTGCAGTTCCACAGTCTACGCTCCAGCATTTCTGCCTGGAATGTGTTTTGTATTTAAAAGTCCACTGAGGACTTTAAAGTGCCATGAGCAAAAAAGGGTGAAATTTCTTCCTTGGCTGTACTAAAAGTGGGATCATTTGCTTGGAGGTGGATTTGGTAGGAAAACAGTTAAGAGTGAACTCCTGGGACAATGAAGAAAAATCTCAGTATTTTGCAACCTTTTTAAAAATAGCACTGAGACTCTGAAAGAAGGAGCCTTGAAAGGAAAGACTCATCTTATGACAAGCAGAAAACAATTCATTCTTACCAGTCAGATCCTAGCATTCAAGGACAGTATTGGCCCCAGAATTGAATAGGAGCTGACAATCATGTTCCATTGGGAGGAGGAAAAACAGTGAGACATGGGTAGAGAAAGAAGTAGGAGAAAAAAAGAGCAAGGAGAAGAGGAGGAAGAGGAGGTATAAGTATGCTAAATAGATCTGAGAATTGTGGTGAAAATAAATCACTGGAAATTATTAATTGTTTATATGCTTTCAAGACACAACTTACACACCATGCATACATTTTCCTCTAAACTTGTAATGAGACATTTCTTCTCCCTAACATTCTTTTGATTTCTTATCTGTTGTCACAATGGTGTTTCTAAAGAACAGACAAGGGAGGAACAGTGTATCACCTACTGCTATGATAATGGTGCTAATTTGACAAAGATCACCTGCAAATCTAATGAATATTTTTATTGAATTTTGGCAGAGGATGAGGTTAGTTGGAACAATTCTAGGAGTACTGGTTTACAATGTAAATTAAGACACAGGGTGGAGGGAATGAATCTTCCAAAATATTCTTATAACAGGGCTATTAGTTCAAGTGAGCTTGGCACAGCTTATCAGTGACCAGACTAGTGGTCTTATAATGTATAGAAGTGGAATCTTACCTAGCCAAAAGAAATAAAAGAGGGGACATCCTAAGGCAAGATGTAGGTAGGCAATGGGTGCTTTTAACACTACTGAGCCCCCTGAGACAGGAATCATCTAACTTAAAAGCACAATCAACAAGCATCCTTTAAGATCTCTAACATGTGTCAAGCACTGAAAAAAAGGCACACATGGAAAATTTAGGAAAAATTAGAGCTCATAAACTCAGAAACATGAGGGAAAGGCAGAAGAAACAAAGTGGTGAAAGAAGACTAAAATTTGTAATTGAGAATGACAGCTGAAGGAGGATTCTGTGTCTATTGTGAGAAATAGCCAAGTTCCTAGAGTCATCAGCCCCATCAGGTGATTTTGTAATGTTTTGTAGCAGAAGCACATGAGACATTGAAGGATGGCTAGAAGAATCAATCTGCCCTAGATGCAGACTGTTGGATGCACATTGCATATCTACCTCTATAACTTGGGGACTTTGCATAGGTTCATTTAAATCCTCCAGCCATTTCTATATCTGCACAGTGAGATTAGTAATGCCATTTCAAAGAACAGTTGCTGGAAATTAATGAAATAACTCATGCAAAGTGTGGCACACAGCAAGTGTCATTCTAAAAAAATCATGGAGTATATATTCATATATAGCACAATGAAGGGAATATCATGGAGGAGCGTGGGAGGGGAAGCACTGCAGAAGTTAAAGGGACACTTGTCCCTGAAATATAGTCTTTGCACAAGCAAGACTCCTTAGTTCCCCCATGGGTTGCAGATGGGAAAGTGCCCAGCAGAAGCAGCTGGGATCCATTCTCTCTGGACTTCCTCATCCCACAGCAGACATTCAGATCAGCAAGCAGTTTTGTTCCTCTGGGGTTTACAGTTCATAGAGTATCATATTGGCTGAGAGACTGCAGCTACCTTCTAATGAAACTTACACAATTGTCTTAATTTTTGCTTAGTAAGAATTCACTGGACATGCCAAGTCTAAATAGTTTCTGATAGATGAAACAGTTTATTATTCCCTTAAAAGCTTTATAGCATTCCTTGAAAAAAGACCTTTAACCTTATTTGTCTATGTGCAGGAATGACTGATGTGTGGGAAGAGTCTCCAGTGTAAACAATGAAAGCAACTTAGGATTTATATTTTTAAAAATATCAGGCCATAATCTTCCTCTATGACTGAAGATCTCTTTATTCCAAATGCTAAAACTACTGTTTGCTTTTAATACAGATAAAAATACAAGAACAAGTATGAGCCCCACTCAAAATCCATGTCAGCATTGCAGGGCCCATGCATGATTGACAAAGAAAGGCTTTTCCTTGCCCTTTCCCTTACAATTCATGGAATGTCTGACTTCTTGATTTTGAGTCTTCTCTGGACTATGAAAATAACTAAGTAGCTGTGTGTTAAGCAGAGTCAAGTATCCTTTGAAAGGATTATTTGGTTTTGACATAATCTAACTGACAGTAAATGAAAATAAGGAGAAATAATTTAGCTTGTTCCAAATGACAATGTGTGACAGGAGAGATCACATGTGTCTATATATCTACTCATCTATTTTTGTTTTCTGCATTGACCTTTAGTTGCCATCAGACATGCTAATAGCCACTGGTAGAAGAGATATTCAGCCTCTGCCCTCTTCTTTCTTATCTGATTGTTTTACTCTAGGTCTTCAAATCCTTATACCATCCTCCTATCAATCTCATATGTGAGCCAGGGGAAACACTGAAGGATATTTTTGATATCATTTTTATGTGCATGACCAATTAACAGAATAAAGCCCTTGATTTTCCTAGACATGACACTGAGATAATTCTCCATGTCTCCTGTTTCTGTAAATCTTACAGATAACAGACCTACTGCTCCATTTTTCCAGATCATTTTTAAGGATGATTGTATGGTGAGTAGCCCTGGAAGAGATGGTAGCTCCCTCATGAGCAGAGTTCAGGGAGGTACTGTTATTGTGAAAGATCAAGGTTCCCTGAGCTCAGTATCTCTATTCTGCAACAATCCACCACGGCTCCAGGAGCACCATGGCCCTCCTTGCACTGATCTAGAAGCCTGGGGCTCTACTACCAGCACAGAAATATTTTTCTTACTAATGTATGCAGTAAGCTCTTCACCACTAATTAGGAACCTATGTCTTTTTCCATTAGTCATGACACTGTCACACTCAATGGACTTGCATGTAGGCTAAAATTGTAGACTTTTCTCACTTCTGAGTGTACAATTCCAAACTGAAAATGATCCCAAAATACCTTCTGATGTACAAAAGCCATGGCAACAATCTTCACACATCGACCAAGGCAATGCTTTACAAAACCACAAAATTCTCTCTCTCTCTCTCTCTCTCTCTCTCTCTCTCTCTCTCTCTCTCTCTCTCTC